>NW_010424919.1:0-20175 GCF_000710305.1 Buceros rhinoceros silvestris | reverse complement strand
GTTCAAAGAAATGTGTGAACTATTAAGACTTAAAAAATCAGGTAAACCTCAACTCAGGTCCAGAAAACCGGTGGGTTGGGTTAAATTTGGTCAGTTCTCCGTGTGCCCCAGCAAAGCTCGTCAGTAAAACAGGCCTCCCGAGCTGGACAAAAGCAGCAGCTCCCTTCCTCTAAATCCGGCCGCAGAGACTGCGTTCAGCGTTCAGCCAGGGCAAGCAGCCAGTGACCACGGCTTTATCAACAGCTGGGAACAGTTTGTGAGCAGAAGATTCATCACCCCTTCGCCGTGACAGTGAATCATAAAATTTGAAGTTAAAAGGAATGTAATCTCACATCTCATCAAAGAGGAGAAGTTTGTTGTGTGTTGGACTTTTTTTTAAGACAGAAAGGAAGATTATCCCTGAAGACCTTCCTGGCCCAAACCAACCTCAAATGGGAAAGTCTGCGGCTCTATTTATGGCTTTGTGCGACCCTGCTTAAAACTTTCGCAGTGGTCGTTGTCTTGGAACCCCTTAGTCCCAGCTGACTGCACATTTTAACCCTTTAGGGCTTGCAGCATCCCGATCCGAGCTAAACGCAGCAAGGGAGGTCTGTCTCACCTCATGTGAACTGTCAGAAAGTTAGCTGCCTCTTTACTAAAGGTAGCTCTAAGACAATTAATTAATTAACGTTAAGGTAATTAATTTAAAGATAAATTTCCAAGCTAACCATCTATTGCCGGAGGGAGTGAGGCATTTCCCAAGGACGACTCCTCTCTGCCTCAGGCCGGTGAGGCGTGTGACGATCTGCAGCGCCACACCGACCGACCGCAGCGAGCAGGAGGCGTGAGCTGGGCATTTGGGATGACTAACGTTAGAGGAGAAGTCTTCGTCAGAGCCTGGGCTCCTGGAGGAGCTGCTCAGTCCCATCTGACATCCCTGTTTCCTGCAAAGCTGCTCGAATACAGCACTGCCTCCCCTGCTCCCACCACTGCCACAGCGAAGCGTCTTTCACGGTGAAATGTGTAATTACAACATCCTTCTCCCTTAGCACAAGAAACGTAAGGTGGGCAGATCTCACGGAGTCCTTGGCATATCTTCAGGCTGTGCTCTCTGCCCGCCATTCCTCTTCTGGACACCGCGATTTGCTTTGTCTTTAGGCAGGAATTGTTCCGGCAAGGCACTGGCAGGATTGGGGCTGGGGGCAGCTGAGTGGTGTTTGCATGGTAAGGGAGGTGTGGCAGCTTTTCCTAAAGGCAGAACAGTTTTTAATTCATTTAATCTCCTCCCACGATATGCACCACAGCCATATCCCTTGGAATAAAATTGCTGCCTCCTGCTTCAGCGCGGGCACGTGGAGGGCTCTGCTCAGGACATCACTCCCATCTAAGGAACTTCATTTCTTGTGCTAAGTGGGAAGGATGTTGTAATTAAACATTTCACCATGACAACGTAGCTCAGCGATGAGCACAGCAACGTCCTCCCCGCTCCAGCAGGCCGGGATCCCTCCCCAGGACCCTGCCCAGGGTGGAGGTGCCGGCATGCCACCCGCCAGGGAGGGTGTGCAGAGAGTGCTGACAAAGCACCACCACTTATCACTGAATTACAGCACAGGATTTACGACTAGACTGAACTTAGTGCCACCGGTGTCCCTGAAATAATGCCCACGAAAGAATCAGCTTGAGTCGGTGGCTGTAAATCCACGATGCCCAGATCTGCGGGATGAGAAACACGTGTACTTGTAAGCGCTGTTAGGTTCACGGGGGGTTCCGTAGAAAGCTGCTCTGCATTCCGTTTGATTTGTCCAATTAATAATGAGTACGGCACAAATCACGTCTACTCCACTGTTGCCACCTTTGCTTTGTTAAAAATTCCATGGCTCCACCCTCTTCCCCCTTCCCTATTTTCTCTTCTCCTAATATTTCTTTACAAAATGCTCCAAGATCTTCTGTTTCATATTAATACCAAGTAACGTTTATTCCCCTCCCAAAGTGTCTCACAAATTCAAATTAAACACACGATACTGCTCAGATGTAGACACGTTGGGAAGGAAAGCTGGCAAAGGCTGAGAAGGAGAATCCTCCATGACGGATTAGATGAGAAAACTTACATTTTCATTACTTGGGTGCCAAGAATTAAACCTTTAAATTCATACTAATTTCATAATTCATACTAACAGCACTTAAATCTGGTTTTTCTGGGATACTGAGTAACAGGCAGCTCCAAAGGAGCTTTTCTGGGTCATGTATTCAGATGTTTATGTATGAAATTGGATGTTTGGCTTTAGGTCCTTGGTTTCCTCGTGCTGGGCATGGGTTGCTGCTAGCCACCACCTGCATGGGTGGTTGACTACCAGCCCGTGGTGGAGCTAGGACCCTGCGCCACCACCTCTGCCAGGGTGCACAACGTATGCCACCTCCCCCGTGCCCTCTGACTTGAGTTTTGCATGTTGATCTAAAGATCAACATCCCCTTCCCAGCAGCAGTCTCCCTGTCTGGGAAGCGGGCTGAGAGGGTCATGCAGAGCCAGGTCACTGCCCTCAGCCCCACAAGCCCAAGGCCAGGCTGCTTTGGCCATTTGTTTCACAGACCGGTGCCACTGCTACTCCACACCTCCTCCTGGGATGCGCCTAGGGCTCCGGCCGAGGAGTTAAAAATACTTCCCTGCCCCTCGTGATTCACCTCAGCAGGTCAAGGCAGGACTTTGATCTAAAGGGAAAGGCATTTCCAGGGATATGGTTACATGGAACACATGCTAAAAGGGCTCCTTAGCATCAGGTTCTATCTTCGCCTGTAAGTTTTAAAGACATGCACACAACGAGGGCGCTGCTAGGACCTTAGCTGATTTGATAAACCTAAAAATCATAACCAAAATGAGGCCATTCCTTGGCATTCTGCGCGTCCTTCGTTGGCTCTTTCTGGTGAGATCTACCGTGGTGTATGTTTTCACTTCAAATGGCTTATGGGTCATTCAGCGCAGGCAGAATGTGTGGTCTGGGACAATTTCTCTGCTGCCAGAGCCCTGTGTGCTCCTGTTTATGTTATAGCGTGGGATAAATGACGTCTTCTACTGCTGGGCGTTTTGGCAACTGCCCGTTCCCTTGGACTCCAGGTGGCGGATGCTGCTGGATCCCCAAGTCTTCCCTCGTTCAGCATGGGGAGTGTGTTTGTGGCCAACTCCGGGTGACTTCGTCACCGCCACCTTGTTTCGGTGTGTCATTTTATATCAGACAAAATTATAACAGGCCACCTTTCAGTAATTATTGTAGCAGGCAGCTTTATAGCTCGTCATCTTCGCAAAACAAGGGAAGGAAACATTTTTTAAATTGCTTATGAAAAATTCATGTGGTTATTGGAGCTGAAGCTTTGTTTCTTTTAGATGGGTTCCTTAGAGGTTGATGTCACTTGCTTAGGTTGGTTGTGTGTGAGGGTTTTGCTGAAGATGTTGGGTTTAAAGCCCTCCTTTTTGGGGTGGCAGCTGTGAGTGAGCCAAAGCTCTTGAAAGAGCTGGTATTTATTAAGTTTGGATTGTGGTTTTCTGGGGGTTTTGGTTTTGTTCTGTTTCGGTTTTGGGGTTTTTTTGGCTTGTAGCTTTTTCTGCCATTCCAGCACCTTTGATTTTATATTTTCTTGAGGATTTTTTGAACAGGGATGGAGTCGAGGGGCTAAAATTGGTTTCCATAGAAAGAGTTACACCAACTGATGCTGCTGATTATCACCAGTGCCAAGCTGTGGTTCCTCTCAGCCCAAGGCTTTCCTGCGCCAGCGCTGGCTAGCGCTGATTACATCCAGAGCAGACCACAGGGAAGAAATAAAGACATCCTAGCTCTGACTCTTGTTCCACCAACGTGGCTGTAAATCCCAAAGCTCTCCCTTGCAGCCAGCCCCGCTCACCTCGCTGTAAACCCAGCAGCTATTATTCGCACGGGTGTCATTGCTTTGTCCATTAAACCTCTCCGGGTGAATAGAGAGTGGTTTTTCTCTGAGTGCCAACAAAGCACAGCTCTGCCGGCTTTCTCCACGCATCCCAGGTGAGCAGGGCATTGCGTGGTGGCTGCTAAGGTCTGCCCTGCACCCAGGGTGCAGCTTGCTGCAGGCAGCTCAGCCACGTGGGGCAGTGGCAAGGGGGCATTTTGGAGGTACCAAACAGGCTGTCAGGAGCCCACCCTGAGCTAAAGCTGCTGTCTGCCCCGAACTGCTGCCAGGAATTAAATAGAGCAGCCCCGACACACCTGTAAGTAGGAGAGAAGTTCTTTAAGGCCAAGACTAGTAGTGAGGTCCCACCTGTGCATCACTTGTCACGCACTGAGGGTGTGAGGGCTACCAGTGCTGTTCCTCTGCTCCTCACTCCTTGTGTTCGTATGCTCCTTCCCACCCAGGTTGGGGATGTATGTTCTCCCACCTCCTCCTCTCCTGCCAGGACTGACAAGTGAACACTCAGGAGTAATGCCCTGGATGCACTGAGGTAACTCTGAAACCCCCCCTGCTGCGCAGCCAGCTGGCAGAGGCAAGGTTGGGTTCTGCAAATGATGTGTACGGAGAGATGAACATCTTGACAACTATGGAAGCTCCTCTCTCAGGAGTCGAGGCTGTGGCTTGAAGTGAAGGGCTCCCAAGAGGACCCACTGCCGCAGGATACCCAAGTGGGCAGAGTGCTCCATCCCACCATCCCACCAGCCTTGAAGCTCCTGGGTGTCTCCATGCAGGACACTCACAGGAGAGGTGGTCTGCCGGTCTTCTACTTCCAGCACTCGTCAAGTATGATCCACACCAAGAGCAAACCCATAGTCACATAGTCTCGGGTTGCCCCTGAATGCTCCTTACCGCCCCCTTTGCAGACACCCTTTGGGCAGGGTTCAAATCTCTGAGGATGCAGGGGGGCACTCAACATAGGCTGCGTATTTTGGAGGAATGCGGTAAGCCGTGGGATGCAGGGGGCATGGTGGCATCTTGCCCTCTGATTACAGAAGTCCTAACCAGAAAAATATTTTTCCAAGTGAAACCCTCTAGTGAATTCAGTTTAACTTTATGCTTAATTACAGAATGACGTGGGGACATATTTTCTGGCAAATTTACTGTTCGCCAGAACCGTGGTTTTCAAATAACCTATCATGGGCAAGGCTTGACATATGGAAAGAAAAAAAGGGGGTGGTGGGGGGGGTGAAATTCAGGATGTCTCACTGTCTCCCATTCTTGTGTTCTCCAGCGGCAGGTCTGGGGGAGAACGAGTTTGCAATGCGCTACAGAAGTCAGGAGGGTTTGGTCTGTGTCAGGCAGATGATGGTATGGTGAGCACGCGGCTGGCAGTCCCTTCTCCAGGACTGGCGTGTCTCCTGCCCACAGCCCCAGCAGCGGCAGGGTGGACACAGGAATCAGAATCGGTACCTTTTTTCCAAAGGCAGAGAAAACTCTCTGATAACATGGAAACGCAAAAGCACATTGTCCACGGAGCTTCCAAGGCTGATGAATGTCTCAGAGAGGGGATCTGCAGAGTCAGGAGACATAAACATCTTTTTATTTCACTGCAGTTTCCACATGGGGAAATAATATACCTACCGAGGCTGATGTCAACAAAAATTATTTCGGGTAACTCTGTGGGGCTGTATGTGAAGGACAACATCTCTCAACAAGAATAAAAGCACGAGAACCTGCTCCTGAGGTAATGGGCTGTGCAAAATGAGATGGAAGCCATCAAGACTGTGACAGAGCCTTTCAGTCTGGAGAAGGGAGCCCTGACCAGCAAAGACCTACAGAGAGCCCAGCTCACCACTCTGGCCCTCCGCTACTGTACAGGAAAGCGTTGTTCCCACGGGGTTTATTATCAACATGTTCTTTACGTCTGCTAGCAAAACATAGATAACTCCAAAATATAGATAACTCTTGTGATAAGGATGCCCTTGCCCAGAGTCATCTCACCTATATTTAGGGACTTAATTTGGACATCAGGAATTAGAGTCTAATCACTTTAGACTTCCTCTGTAGATGTCCTCCCTACTCCTCTGTGCTGTTGGTGGGGCAGGCAGTGTGGGAACCATCCTGGGTGGTGTCCCAGCAGGTCCCTTCTTCACCTTTCAGGGCAATCCATCTTGTACCTCTGCCTCCCCAGAGCACTCCCACGTCTCTCAGCTTTTAGGACGGAATAGTGCATCGAGTGAGAGTTCACAGATGAGCTTCTAAGATGAGGCTAGGGAGAGGTCCAGAAAACCCTGTCCCCATCACAAGCTGTGGTCTTACATGCTCCAGTTCATGAAGCAACATCTAAGGGCCCATTACAAACTGGAGGACAGCTCCCAGGAGTTACCCGGACCTGTGAGAAGGCTGCAGCATCCCTCTCAGCCCTGGGAGAGAAAGCACGCAGCACGGAATGACGATCACTTCTGCACAGGGCTCAGCCAGATCCAAACATGTTTTCTGCTTTTTGTTTTGTCAGCGGCCTGCTGCAGGTACCTGAAAGGCACAGATGTGGTCCCTGGTTGTCATTTACAAGGCACGTCGTCCTTCTCTCTAGAACACACCACAGTAACTCCTCTGCAGTCCAGAGCCTTCGTGTCCATGTCGTGCCGGTACACAGCCCTGCAAGACATAAACCATAGCTACTGGAGAGCCTGCGCGGATTCCTGACAAGCCGCGTCATGGAAACAGGTGGAAGTTAAACAGCACGCTTAAGTACTTGCCTCGTCCCCATTAGGGTTTTCTAGCTCTCCTTTATTTAAAGAATAAATTTCTGACACTTAAAAGAAGTTAAACAACTGTGTTTGAAAGCTTTAACATAAAGCAGCCTCAACACTGCTCTTTCTCTTGAGAAATTGGTTCAAATCACTACTAAAATGTCTCTGTGGAAAATATGGAAATGTTTGGATTAAGCAGGATATTTACTTTCTAAAAATGGATGCAAAGTACAAAGTAGGTTCCAAATATACAAACATACAAATATACAAACATACAAATCTGCAAGAACAGGTAAGAAACAATGAATACAACAAGTGTTTGGAGAGAAGCGAGTACCAGGGGCATCAAGGAAAGAGCACTCCCTGGAATAGGGAACTTCAGCCGCTTTAGCTGCTGCGCACTGCCGGCACAGATCAGCGCGTGTTAACAAACACAAGGGAAATCGAGATTATTTTAAGGTCGCATTGTATGGCCGGCCTTTGCTTAAAGTGGTATCCTAAAAGATGAGGATTGAAATAGTTATGAATCCCCTTGGACCCTTTACAAACCCCCGAAAGGAAACTGCGGTAATTTCTTACACCCTTGTTTTGCGAAGGACAGCTCCTGGATGGCCAATAGGGTCAATGATGTTGGACAGAAAGTGTTTTCTCAGTGTGATTTTCCCTTGTAGAAGGTGGGCCCTTATCACTACATGGTGCTAAACTTCATCTAAATGAAGCAGCCCAGTGTTTACTAAGCGTGTGCATCCCGTCCGCGTTGTTACTGATCGTGTTATCCTCTGCACTGAGGTTCCCACCACAGCATTTTTAAGTTTAAGATCACAGGATGACAGGACTGCTCAGGTGGGAAGGGACCTCAGGAGAGCATCCTCCTTGTTTTCCTTACTGGACACAGTTCTTCACGTATTCCTTTTGCTTCCCTTGACATTCTCCTCACTGCTTGTATCTTCTCTGCTATAACCTCCCTCTTAACCACTCACTCTTTCTCCAGTGGTGAGTGCCACTTGGGTGCCTGGCCGGGGCCACTAGTTTGGAGTGAACGAACAAACCCTCCAGAAGGTGTCTAAGTGTCTCCCTCGGTCAGCAGTGAGAAATAGCTGATTCAAGGGCTTGCCGGGGGAAGCTTTGCTGTTATTTGCCTGCAGTCAGATGTCTAAATAAGGTAGATCAACTTGTTCATTCTCTCTTTCTCCTCCTTTCTACACCACATTGCTTTCTTAACCTACCTCTACAGGTGTCTAATGTCTTTGTGGGATCGTGGTTTTAGGACACATAACATGATCTTTACTTCCAAACATTGCTTACATGTGTCTGGGCCAGTTTTCCTTACAGTCAAATTTTCTCATAAATATTTTCAGCTCTGGGAAATTCGCCCTTCTTGACAGTCGATCGGTCCCTTCTGCTTTGGCCAGGGTGCAATAAGAAACCGGGGCTGTGTTCAGCGGTTACTCAGATAAAAGCAAGGACTGGGTTAACTGATGGCCCAGAGTCCGGCCCTGCCCCAGGTCCTGTTCAGCCCAGCGCCACAGCGCTCGGCTCCAAGGTCCCCAGGAAATTCTCATCTGCAGGAAGATGGACTTACAGATGCCCCGGGACATCAGAGAGTTAATGCTCTCCTTCATCCAGATGCTCAATTATTTCCATACAAGCAAGCCGGGCTGTTTTGGTGATTTGTCAGTTTAATTTTGGAGGTGAGGGCAGGAGGCAGGGAGGTGACAGTTCAGGAGACGCTGGTGGCAAGCCCCAGCCGTGCAGAAACGCTGCAGCAGCAGCAGTGCAGGAGGCTCGTTCCCCAGCTCGCTGTGAGGCTCGAGGTATGCAGCCCCAGCTCGCGCCTGCAGCCTTTGCGGTTGCGTTCACGCCCCCACGCTGATGTTGAGCAGACTTGACATCAGTACACAGTGTCCCTGCGATACAGGACGATTCGAGCTATAACAGATCTGTGCTTTCAAAGTCTGTTTTCAAATCTGGCATCGCCAAGACACCCTCTCAATGCAAGGGCAAATCTGGCAACCTGTTTGCGTCAGACACGTGAAGTGACTGGACTGGGCGCATGCATCGTCCTTTCATACGCTAGTTATTCTAACTGCTGAGGAAAGCGGAGATCGAGCCGAATACGAAGCAGAAATGGCTCTGCCTTTTGTGTAACTTGAATTTTCTCCCTTAGTGACAACAGACACCATGTAAAACTCCATAGGGGCCTGTGCCACCCCGCTCGGGTGGGGAAAGCAAAGTAAATAAAGGAACATGTTTTTCAAGGAATGGGATTTGCCTTAAAAACAACGCAGGATTTACAGCTAACCGGGAAGCCCGATGTAATACAGTCACAGCATTATACTCCGCTTTCTATCGGCAACATTTGCCCAGTGAATCACAGCGAACCCCTACAATTTCTGCCTTCCTCTGTCTTCTCAGACAGTATTACCCGTGAAATCATGAGCACAACCACTAGTTGATGAACGTTAGGAGCCATTTGCCATAGCATCTTCTGGGTAAAATCTTGCAACTTCTATTTCCCCTTTGCTGGAAGGAGTCTCACCTTTGTTTACTCCACCTGCTCAAAGCAAGGTCACTTCAGAGTTGCAGTAGGTTGCCCGGATGAGTTTTGAAACCCCTTCAGGAAGGAGATGTCACTGTCTCTCTGGGCCTCTGTTCCCACCTCAATCCTCACTCAGACTATTTTCTCCTTCTGCAGGAGAAATCAATCACCAGTGGTGCAGCTGGTCTGCATTGCCTATTGTCTTTCTCTGTTCACCTTCAAGAAGGGCCTGGCTCTCTCTTCTCTGTAACCCCCATTAGGTAGCTAATGATGCCGTTAGGTCCCCCTCAGGCTTCTCTTCTCATGACTGAAGCAGCCCGGGTCCCTCAGCTTCTCCTCATAGCCGTGTGCTCCAGTCTCCCACCAGCTTGGTAGCCCGTTCAGGACTCACATGTGTCCATGTCCCTCTTTTACCAGGAAGCTCCAGATGTGTCTCATCAGGGCTGAACAGAGGAAAAGGATCACCATCCTCACCCTGCTGGTAAAGCTCTACCTCATGCAGCCCAGGATGCCACTGAATTTCTTTGCTGCAAGGGCACGCTGCTGGGTCACATTCAACTTTTTGTCCCCAGGATCCTCAGGTCCTCCTCTGCAAAGCTGCTTTCCAGCCAGTGGATCCCCAGCCTGCTCGGTCATAGAGGGTTATTCCCTTCCAGCTACGGACTTTGCATTTGCCTTCACTGATTTTCTGAGGGCTCCGTGTTTCCAGGCTGTTGAGCTCTCTCTGAAATCTCCAACTCCCTCTTGAACACCGAGATGTTTGGTCAGGCACAATTTGCTCTTGGTAAGTGGCATTTGATTTTTCCGTCTGTTTCTGGCTCTGTCCATCTCATGCAGCACACAGCCACTGCACTGTGCTCTCTTTTTCTGATTAAGGATTCAGCTCTGCTGAAAATAATCATGTCCTTATGCTCTTAGAGGGGACCAGGGACATCTCCTGTAATATATTCAACCACACAGCACAAGGGCAGGGTGGCTGTTGTGGTGGGATTTCACTTCTAATTCATTTTGCTTTGCCAAGGAAAGAACTGTCGTAGGGAAAAAATCAGCTGTGGTGAATTTAGTTGCTGCCTTTCAGGGAAGGAGCGTCTGGTTTTACTCTTAAGGAGCAGGTGTCTATGCTCAGACTCTGAGTCCACTGCAGCAATCTCTGTAATCCCGGTTTTCACGCTGGCATAGCTGTCCCTTCAGGCACCAACTTTCTCTCCCATTTTAGCACGGTTTCAGCCTCAAGAGCCTCAAGAGAACTGCACCTGCTTGCGTAAACACGAACCATACTTTGTTCAAATATATTTAAAAGCCAGATTTACTCTTTTGGGTGTTAAAGCAGAACTAGATGCTGGTAGAAACTGCTTTGAAGTGTTACACTGGGATCGCCCTCATTGCCCTGGCCAGAAGCACTGACTACCCAGCAGGAGATGTCACCAGCTGTAATTAAACCAGAGATGTGCCAGGATCTCCCACAGTCACAGTCTCTCTCTAAAGGATGAACCTCCGTGCCTGTAATCGGTATCCTGCCCCACCCCTTTCATCCACGGCATCCCCAGAGGCAGCGGAGAGTGTGTCCACCTCCAGGCTGTCCCTAAGTCACCAGCCATGGGGCATGGGGACAGCCTCCAGAACATGAGCCTTCATTCTGAGCAAAATCCTCTCTTCACTACCACATTACGAATCGGTTGGGTGGTTGTACCCACATCCACGGCATCCCCAGAGGCAGTGGAGAGTGTGTCCACCTCCAGGCTGTCCCTAAGTCACCAGCCATGGGGCATGGGGACAGCCTCCAGAACATGAGCCTTCATTCTGAGCAAAATCCTCTCTTCACTACCACATTACGAATCGGTTGGGTGGTTGTACCCAGAGGGTAGTGGTCAATGGCCCAATGTCCACACGGAGACTGGTAAGAAGTGGTGTCCCTCAGCGTCCTGTATTGGGGCCAGTGCTGTTTAACATCTTCATCAATGACATGGTCAGCAAGATCAAGTGCACTCTCAGCAAGTTTGCAGATGACACCAAGGTGAGCGGTGTGGTGGACACACCTGAGGGACAGGATGCCATCCAGAGGGACCTGGACAAGCTGGAGAAGTGGGCACTCGTGAACCTCATGAGGCTCACTCACCATATGCAGTGCCAAATCAAAAAGTGGATGCCACGTCTTCAAAAATTAAGGGACAGCTTTTCTTTCACTAAAGTGGAATTAAATTCAGATTGAATCACTGAAAGCAGTTTGCTCTGCTACAAAACAGCGTAAAGAGAAAGCCAGAAGGACTGCTGCTGGATGATACACTCTGTACAGTCAGCATCAATAAGGGCTTTAATTTTGGGGTTCAAAGTGTGAAGGGGAGCAAGATCTTGCCTTCAGGACAGATACTGGTGTGGAATCGGGGTGTGAAGTCATACAGTGGGGGTTGTTGGAAGGAGTTATTCCAAGATGCTCCATGTGTTTTCTTGCTGGGGAGATGTTATACCACTATGGATGCTGGACAGCTAATGGGAGAAAGAAAATCTCCTGCTCCAAGAACTTTCCAAGCAAGTGAGAGCTATGAAACACCTTAATCCTCTTACATCTCGTGATGCTTTTTAAGGGCTATCCAAAGCACACAGTCAAGGAGCTCATCTTTATCAGAGGAGCTGGCTGGAGTGACGTGAGCTTTCTCTGGCCTTGTGAGCTTCAGCAGAAAATAGCTTTTCTCACCAGCCCTGTCTGTCATCTGCCCAGTCATGCTGGGATACAAGGCAGTACACACAGAACCATCTTTGGAGTGCCAGAAAAATCACTGCTGGTTTCCCTGCTGATGTTTCAGGACTTGACACCTTCGCAGGGCGGATGGTGCCGGGGCTCCCAGCGAGGCTGCGGGAGGCACTTCCCTTCAGCCAGGGCACCACGGGAGCAGAGTAACAAGCCCAGCCTCCAGGAGGGCTGGACAAGGCTTTAATCAGCCATTCATCCAGCTAATTAAAGGGCCTGTGAGCAGCAGCAGATGTGCAGGATCCCTCTGTGTGAGCGCTCTGTGTTTCCCAAGCTCCTGGGAGCACACACTGGGCAGACTGGCTAGGGCTGCCCTGCTCCGGGGCAGGGGACACCAGTGGGACCAGTGGGACAGTACAGGGCCTGTGCACTGGTTTGCTAGAATTTAAACCGCCTCTGAAGGAGAAGCACAATGCACAGCGCTTGTCCTGGCACACAGCTGTACGAAAATGTTTTGAGGCTGGAGAGAAACTCTGGGTGCACTGGATGTAGGGAGTGGGAGAAGGGGTGGGGGGGTGTAGGGCATCATTTTGACGGAGAAAGCTGCCCTGCCTGAAGGCTGGCTTGGCAAAATCTGTCTGCTTATTTGCACCCCCCTCATATCTCCTGTCCCTCTCCAAGAAGAGAGATTCTCCAAGTCATTCAGATTAAGAGTTATTTGAGCAAGATAAAAAATAAGAGGCAGCTCACCTCCTTCTGTGAGGCTGAGTTATTTGAGGAACATGTTGTTTGTATCTGGCATAAGCCTTGCTGTGGGAAATGATGGAGGAGGAGAAAGGAGAAATTACTGACCAAAATGGAAAAATTCCTACGCTTATCACTGCCGAGCTGGAGCTTCCTAGAGGTGTCTCAGGGCTCCCAGCATGGGTAGGGTGGATGGGCTTCACCATCTGAAATGAGGAATGACAAGACTAAGTCACAGATGAAGACATCAACAAGATCTTTATCTCGGGATAACCCTTCTTTCCAGCCCCTCTGATCAACAGCTAAAAGGGAAAAATGCAGATTTCTGGGGTCACTAATGAAACAGCAGTTTGAGCCACCTCAAAACTCAGTTTAACTGAGCTTTCTGGTGCTCAGATCTAGTTTTCCTCACTTACAAGCACAAACCCTCTGGCTTAAAGAGAATAGACAAAGCCATCAAGCAGATAATGAAACAGAGTGGTAATAACTTTAAAGCAACCCGTTCACTGTTTGTCTTCTCAGCTACGGCAAAAGGAGGGCTTAGTCATGCGTTACTCAGACTTTGACCCAAGCTGTACAAACCTCCCCTCCCACTCGCCCCAGTGACTCCCCCTGAGACCCCTCAGTACGCCTCGGAGACACAAAGCGTAGGGGGCACGGCATGAGCGCATCCCTCCTCAGCCACCTGCCAAAACCGAGTGCTGCTGTGCTCCGGGCTGCTGAGGCGTCCGGAGTTCACGCAAACAGATGCTGTAATCCAGCACAAGGCAAATATTGGCACAAGCTCAGAGAACCTCTTCGTGTTTATTTATTACGAACTGTAGTGAGACCTTTCCCGGTGGCTCTTGCCAGCTCCGGGCGGCAGAGCCCGTGTGCACTGGGTGGGTAGCTGGGCTTGTACTTTTTGTTGTCAGAGGTTCACACTTTCGCAAGCCTCTGTCTCCTCAGTCTCACGGCTTCTAGCTGAGCTGCTCCTCAAGGAATAGAGGATGAGCATGTCCCAGATGCTCAGCAGGAGCCACCAAACACTGCTGGGGACAGCTCTAGCATCACAGGTTAGTACCACGCCTGGGAGCATGGTAAATATGGACTGATGCTCAGCTCCTTTCCCCAGCCTCTTCCTTTTCACAGTGTCTGTACAGCTTTAGGCCCTATCAGTCCACCCTGAGAATGATGTTCTGGAGCACTTAGTTAAGAAATGTGCAAGTGCTATTCATCACGCCAGCCACGATCGTGCCGTTGGCAGCATCCTCCCTGCTCGCTGTGGCTAGCTAACCCCCCTCGCCTCCTTTTGCACGTGTGTGTTTTCTGAGGGACGGAATATCCTCTTACGTGGCTTGCACATCTTCCCACATGGTCTTCCCAAATCTCCTCAATACAAAACCAATGAGTAATAATCTTTTCTAAACTCTAGCCACAGTTTGACTGTCAAGCTGGTCAGAAAAAAAGAGGAGTGCCTCATGTTGTGGGAGTTGTTGCTTTCTCTGACCTGTCAGAAGGAAACTGCACTTCACACACCTGCATTTTCTTTGACATGGAATTATCTTTCTTTGCCTTGCCTTTATTTGTTGGCCATACAACTCGCTTCAGAGTCAGACAGGACTCTTGGGATAAGAACATTTTCAGATGTAGAAAACAAAACCTACACTTTTAAAAAGTAGTTTTAAGTGTCTCTTACCCTGCCAACATATTTAAATAGTGTAGCAAAAATGTATTCCAAATACGCTCATCCCACTTCGCAAATCTTACGCAGTCAAATAGCTGGCAGCGGTTGGGCCAACTGTTTCCCATTTCAAAAAAACCCCAAAATTTATTTATAAAAAAAAATGTCCAGTCAGACATTCCCCCCTTTCCGTTCCAAGATGCCTTTTAAAATAAAACCTCCTTGCACTCCTCATCTATGGAGTCCTCTCTGCTCTGCTCAAGGTTTAAGTACAGCTTTGTCAGGAGTAAGAAAGACAGTAAATAACAACACGTAGCGGATCTGCACATCCTGGGGTGTTTTTAGGAGCTGACACAACTTGAGCTCTTGCCCTCCGTCAGTATCTCCTGCACGTGCTTCCCCCGGGCCTCCCTGCCCCTCCTGCAGGCAGGGGATGCTTGGGCAGAGAGCTGGGTCAGGTGCTGCTGTGCTGCTGCTCCCTCCTACCAGCCTTGGGCATCAGGGACCAAGGTCCCTGGGCACCCCCAGCACCCATCTCCATGCACCTCCCTGATCTCCAGGATCTTCCCTCCAGTGTTTTCTTTCTGAGATCACTTCTTGACAGGGACCCTTCTTTTTGGGGACCAGCTTTTCTCTCCAGGTCCCCACTTTTCCCAACCTAAATTGTTCAGAACACCAGCATGTGATCAGCCTCCTCCCTGGAGGCTCTGCCTCGTAGCTCTTTATTAAATGGAGTATGCAAGCAGTGCTGTTTTTCTTTAGCTCATGTACTATCAACATTTTCAAGCAGACCATCCCAGTCACAACTAGCGAGTAGCAAGTTTCTGCTTCAGAGATCAAAAGTTCAATTTTGGACAGTCACGTGTCAACACACACATACCTGACAACGTGCTGCCTGTTAGCGTTCACAGTTTAAACTATTTTTTCACCTAGGTGACAATGAATTTCAATAGCATGTTCTTCCAAACAAGGTAAATTAGCTACAACTACGTTTGCTCACTTTAATTTTATCTCCTCTGATGAAAATGCTGGTCCCAACTATCGTCGTTCACTCTGGATGAGATGCCCATTGATACTTCAAGTACCGATGTAAGCAAGTTGCTTTTTTCTGTGTTAGGAAATATGTTACACACGTTTGCATTCCAATGTGAATGAGGAGACAGAGGAAGCACTCCCCTAAAGGAAAAGACATGGAAAAGATGTAGGAAAAATTATGGGGGTTTGCCTTTGGTGTATTTTGACCATCGTTCCGCATGAACCTCCTCAAGGGTAAGGTTTTAAGTTGAGCACAGTTCAGGAGCACTGAGACATTTCAAACCACTGGAAAGAAGACTCTCGAGTTGATGCAAGACCCCTACCTCCCGCTGTGGCAGCTACAAGAAATGGAAGCTATTGGTAATGCTTTCATGAGAGAGGCTCAGCTATTGTCAGCTGTGTGTGGCAGGAGGTTTGGACACGGCATCCACCTCTCCAGTCGAAGGGGAACACCAGGCAGAAGCCAGAGAAACTCGTGACAGCTCCGAGAGGCACAGTCAAAGGCTGGGGTGAAAATCAAGAAACTGGAAATCACGTGGCGTGTCAGATGCTGGGGGCAGGACTCGATTGCCAGGCAGATTCAAAGAGAAGCTGGCAGCCTCTGCTATCCAAATGAAGAAGCAATTTTCTTCTGTTAAATTCCGCCTTTTGCCCAGCAGTTGAATACTCTCCCACTCACTCAGTATGAGGTTGGTTTCCATTCTTCCAGGGACGCCTGAACGTATAATTGGCAACGCCAGTCCTGATATTCCAGTGGAGCAACGTACCAAGTGGGAGGCCAGCATGCTCGCGTGCACTGGAAGATGTGGATGTGGTCATCTATGCCGAGGAAGGGGCAAACCCAGGGTCTGAGATAAACACGCAGATGCTCAGGGCTGGATTTGTAGATAGCCCGTCATATTTCCGTCCTGAAGAGTTCGTTCTGTGCAAAGGAGTGTATCTGGCACAGGAGCAGCACTTGATTGCTCGCCACCACGCACCGCCTCAGCGCCAGCATGGAAGCTGCCACCTTCTCTATCAACTAGGAGAGTCCTTTGGCCAAAAGCTCTGGCAGGGTAAGAGCTCTCCCTTTGCTCCCCCGAGGAAAAGACCTGCCTCAGAGCAACACTGAGGAAAGCCGGGTGTCCCTGGTTGTTACCTTAGTCTGCCCTTGCCGCCACCACCCCCACCTTTTCCCCAGATGCTGAACTGGTCCAGAGCCAGACCCTTGCCCTGGCTCTTGCTCTGCTTCCTGGCTAACTCTCTAGCTGGTGCTCGCCTTCGTCTGCTCTTACTTGTGATCTAGACTGCACAAGTCACTTCCAGTGCCACTAAGGCAGGTGGTGAAAGAGCTCAGCAGTGAGGCATTCTCTGCCCAGCCCCTCAGTAAAACACCACTTTTAGGTAAAACGGGCTGGGCCCCAAAGCTGGGCTGTGATGTGTCATGCCTGTTCACGAGATCTCCTTAGTCTGGAGGCCACGGGAACCTGGACACAGCCTGCTGCAGAGGAGCGGGCAGGTCCAGCTCCTCCCTTTTCAGCCCAGTCACTGGCAGGTCCTCAGGTTTGGGGGAAAGCTCAGCTGTGGGTTACTCACAGCAGTGGTAGCTCATGTCAGCAACAGGAAATTTCGTCTACGTCTGCCCATGGGCTACTTGGTAGCAACGTGGGGATGCTTCATGCCATTATGGTAGCCCACCAGCATGGCACTGCTTCAGTGGGAGACTGCAAGCCTCTGTGCCACCATGGGCAGGCTTGCTGAGATATGGGGCAGCTTCTGTTGCAAACGCAGGTGCACTTTATGTTCTATCTCCTCTTGACGTGGCTTTTTTTTTTTGTAATTGCATAAGCATGGAGTTGGCCATTAAGTTGGTACTTTGTCCTTTTCAATGTTCCTATATTATTTTTCTCAACAGAAATCGCTGTTCTAATGTCATGTGTGAGCCTAGAGTTAAGGTTATGTTAACATTAAGATGTACTGTCTCACTTTCTGAAAATTCTAAGTTAGTAATAAAGAAAAACACTCAAAGAAGAGATTTGTCTGGCAAGATTTCCAGTGAGAAATGGATGCAGAGACTGAAGTTGAGGAAAAATCACTTCAAGTTTGAATTATACAAGTAAAAATGTTTTAAAATGTATTTAATCAGTTTGGAGTAGTTTCACAGCAGCAACATCCAAAGCTAGAAAATAAGGTCCTTAACTGATTACATAATTGAATAAATTCCTATATGGGGAGAGTTGAGTCTAACCCAGCTCCTGAGAACAGGATGTTTTTCCAAGGATTGCCATGTAGAAGTTGTGCTGGCTAGCACTTATCTGTTGGAATAGTCCTGGTACCACCAATTAAATTATCCACATAACTGCTAGAAAAGAGAGGAGGGCGGGACATAGCTCTTTCCAAGCACAACTAAACCCTAACTGCTCACTCAAAGCTGAGAGCCACGAGACAGAGAAGAGAAGGAATGTGTATTCCTTCTGCTGGGACAGAACTGGGGGTAAAAACACAATGTTCCAAGAAATAGAAACATTTGTTTGTACTTTCTTAGATTTTGTGGGTTTAAATAATTGGTAACACAAGTGAGAAGGAAGAGAGGTAAAGGGTGGATGAAATTCATGACGCGCACAGTAAGGCTGACGCATGGGTGTACATCTGTCAAATACGGTTGAAAATTATTTTGATTGAATAACATTTCATATTTCAGGTTTAACTCAGGTGCAAACATTCACAATCTTCTATAGTGATGATTCAGGCGAGAAGGAGTTTTTTACAACTGCAAAAAGATTTCAGTTTTAATGAACGAGAGCACGTGCCACACGAATTCCCACATGCATCACCCTGTCCACGGGCAAAACTGCGAACTTTCAATTCCTACCAGGAAGACTTCTAGGGAAAAGTAGAGGCTAAAATTTCTCCATCTGTCTTTGCAATTCTTCAGCTCATTGAGTTTTGAAACCTTCTAAATAACTAGAGTCTAGCCAAGGTCAGTTTGTAACAAAACATTTATGCCCGACCTGTGCAGTTCTCGTTGCAAAGTATCCACCTCACTTCATGTTAGTGTTCCCACCAAACATGCGAAGGTGAAGGTATGCCCTTAATTTATCTCTTGATGTATGTGTTGGCTAAGTAAAAGATGATTCTCCAAAGACAGTCTTTTCCTTATCTTTATCTTTCTTTTATGTTTGCATTTACAGCCTTGAAATATTTTGTAACTGTTCTTTCTCCCTTGGCCCTTGTCCAGCACTCTGTCCATTCTTTGGTCCGCCCATCCAAAAAACCTCCCAAGAAAAGTATTCCTTTCGCCATGCCAGCACTGCTCCCTTTTGCAGAACAAGGTCTGTAGGTAGGAATGAGCTGGGAAAGCAAAATACTCTCTCTCCTTCTGCCTGTACTTTCATTGTAGACACCTTTGGTTTCCTGATGGACAAAACTTCAGGATGGCCAAGAGTAGGAAACCTGGGGCTGGGCTGCTCTGAGAGACCCAAAGCATCAGCCCTCCACATTCAGAGGGGCCAGTTACGCCATTCCTCGGGGAGGATATTGCACATTCCTGTGTCGCTTGGCTAGACAGGCTGGTTTGTATCTGAGTGCCTGGGAACATCTCCAGGCTGACCACCCTGTGAAGTTCATAGCACAATCCCAGCATCATTTTGGAGCAGAACAGCTAACCCCCGCCAGGCCGTGGCTGGACGCCCTTCAGGAGGCATCCCTCCTAAGCCATTTCAGTGCAAGCATCCTGTTGCCTCAGCGCTAGCCTCAGCGCCAGCACTGGGCATGTCTCACGTGCCAGCAGAGACACAGCCCGGGACTCACAGGACAACCTGCCTGCTCCATGGCTGCCCTTCTAGGAAAGGCTGCTGTTGGAAGGAGGAGCATCTGTGAGGTGTGAAGATCTGTGATCTTCTTTGGAGCAACGCAGACTGACAGCAGATACGTTCCACAAGTCACAACCGCGTCAGGAACCGCCGACAGCACGTGTTGGAGAAGAAGAACTTGAAGTGACATTTGTGTTTCGGGCAGGGCTGCTGGAGAGCCCAGTGCTCGAAACAGGCGGGTCGGTGGCTGAGTGGCTGTGGTTCACTCCGAGCTGGCAACACGGCAGACGCCTTTTGGAGAGAGGAGCCCTCACCTGCACCTTGTGGGAGGCTGGGGGAGGTGGGTTTGCTCCTGCCCCACTTAACCAGTGTGCGAGGGCAAACCGGAAGCAGTGAGCTTCAGGCACCGCCAGACTTTGGCATCCCAGGCTTCGCAGCGCTGTTGGAGTGAGTGAACCCAACTGTCTGGGTCACTTGTTCATTGATTTTCTTTAGGGAAAAGTGATTTACAAGATGAGAAATACATTCCAAATTGAGTGCTTATTCTGCAGTCAGCAGCACAGGCTGCAGCTCCAGACACAGCGCTATGCCAGGACCTGACAATGCAATGGCAGGAGTCATAAAAATAGCCCAAACGCATGAGCTAACCTGCTCTCAAACCTCTTTTTTCTTTTCTTAATGATTAATTTCATTCCTGATAACACATTTCTCACCTGCATTTCACTATTTCTGGGCTGTCTTGTTATGCAATAAAATGTTGTTTCCTTTGGCTATTTGCTGTAAAAATGGCTCTAAAAAACAGATTGAGAATGAAGAACAACATGTGCCAGTTCTGTCAAAAAAAGGGAGACTCAGTTCCCAGTTTGGCAGAGTCACAGGAGGAGCTTGGGACCGTGCCAAGGAGGGGGCCAAGCCCAAAATAGCCCCTGGTCTGAAGACGTGTAGTGATGGCTCCAGGGCCAGGCAGCTTGAACGCGTCTTTCTGCCTGCAGACCATCTGCTTGCCCTAGACCTGCAGTGTTCCAGTTCCAGCGCATGTGCAGGGAGGGGAGGGAGAGAGGGAGGGAGGTGAG
>NW_010424918.1:45416-57720 GCF_000710305.1 Buceros rhinoceros silvestris | reverse complement strand
AGAGAAGGGCAACAAAACTCATGAAGGGTTTTAGAGAACTTCTCTTAGGAGGAGCGGCTGAGGGAACTGGGGTTGTTTATTCTGGAGAAGAGGAGGCTGAGGGGAGACCTTATTGCTCTCTACAACTATCTAAAAGGAGGTTGTGGGGAGGTGGGGGTCAGTCTCTTCTCCCATTCTGTGAATTAAAGGATGAGAGGAAATGGCTGCAAGTTGCGTCAGGGGAAATTTTTGTTGGATATCAGGAAAAATTTCTTTACACAGAGGGTCATTAAGCATTGGAACAGGCTGTGCAGGGAGGTGGTGGAGTCCCTGTCCCTGGAGGTGTTTAAAAGCCGTGTGGACATGGTGCTGAGGGACATGGTTTAGGGACCCTGGCAGTGCAGGGTGAAAGGTTGGACTTGATGATCTTAAAGGTCTCTTCCAACCAGATGATTCTGTGATGCTATGATGAGCCTCTGCACTTACCAGCCTTTGGTCCTGCAGTTTTGTCTTGTGGCCTCAGCCTGCTCTAGGTGACTCAGGAAGCAGCTTATCCAGTAGAAACTACAGCTTCTCCGCAAGGGCAAGCCCTCAATATGATCGTTGTGGTGCTTTCCATCTGCTTGCTGCCTGCTGTGGTAATTTTGGTAATGTGCAAGTCATATTGCCAGAAGTAATTGATAATAGTAAGTGGTTACCAGAGCTGTGACCATATCCATGAATTTTCTGATCGACTCCCTTTGTAATCTGTTCAGTGACCTAGAATAAGGGCATGTGCATGACTAGACACGCTTATAAAAAAAAAAAATTGATATGTTATCTGGAAGCATCATCTTGAAAACTGTTAGAGAAACCAGGCATTTTTGCAGTGGCTGGCAGAATTGTGAGTGCAAGGCTGTACCAGGAACCGCAAGGCTGTAAGCGCAAACCAATGAGCGTTATCACTGATCAGTGCTACCTGGACACTGCACCAGTGTCGGCCTTAGGGCAGTTCTTGAACGTGTATAGGATCGTGTAACAGACCTTTGTGGCTGCTGATGTTTGCTAGCAGACACAGAGATGTTCTTAGACTCTGTAAGACCACAGTTAATCTGACTAGTTTGGCAGCTGCCTTAATTCATTAACGTGAGCAGAATTGACTGCTGATGTCTTGTATTACTATACAAGTTAAGGAGTTCTTTTATTATAATTAAGAGGAAATAATATGTATTGCCTGTGTTTTGATCTGGTATTCTGCCTTGCAAGTTTGGTTATAATCTGGATCCAAGACCCATTCCCTTAAGCTTATGTTGTGTTCCATTGATCTGGCCCTTCCCCAGCCCAGTGAACGTGTTATTTGCAGCATGTGTCTTTTGCTGCCTCACGATAAATATGCACGATTGTCTCTAGTGTTTTTACAAAGCAGCAATCTAGTTGCAGTTGATCCTTCAGAACTAGGTGTGCAGAATGGATCCTCCTAGTGTCTAGTATCTCTACATGTGTGTGTATTCTAGTTAAAAGTAAGTGTATCTCTTTTTTCTAATGTAATCTGATAACGGGTTGTTAAGGCTTGTTTGAAATGGTATGCACCACTATCCTTTCTTCTTTAATTACATCACAGAAAGAATTTGATCTGGTTCTTTACATGCTGCATACCCTGAATACATGTCCTGCTGCCTTAAAAAATGGTATGCACCACTATCCTTTCTTCTTTAATTACATCACAGAAAGAATTTGATCTGGTTCTTTACATGCTGCATACCCTGAATACATCTCCTGCTGCCTTAAAAAAAAAAAAAAACAAAAAACAAAAACCCCCAAAACCCCCTCCCAAACCATAGGTTAGCTCGAACATGCTTTGCCATAGTAATAGGTTATAAAACTTTTGAAGGGCTAAGGCTGGTTGATAACTGTTTTCTGATTGATACCTAGTCTAGTCACAAGTGCACTGTGGCACCTGTGAAGTGAGCTCTATCTGCTCTGGATGAGACGCCTGGGAATGCTGTCCTTGAAACTGGACTATTTGTAGGACAACAGAAAGGGATAATGGTGCGGTGACGTGATAGTCACTCCCATATTGCAGTTTCAGCCTGCCATCAAAGTGTCTGACCAAGAGCTGATCACCTTCAGACCAGGACTTCCTTGCAGTTCTGCATACGGTCCCAGACGTGTCAGGAAGTGCTCTAGGGAATTGCCTAGTGGTGCCTGTTACTTTCTACCTTAACTGGAAAAAATGAAAGGCTGACAAAATCTTTCTCTTCTGCTCATTGCACCCCGCGTGGCTTGCTGTTGTGGTTTAACTCCAGCTGGCAACTAAGCACCACAAAGCCACTTGCACCCCAACCCACCCTGTGCGAAGGGGGAGAGAATCCAAGGAGTAAAAGTGAGAACACTCATGGGCTGAGATAAAAACAATTCAATGGGTGAAGCAAAAGCCATGTGTGCAAGCAAAGCAAAACAAAGAATTCATTCATGGCTTCCCATTGGCAGGCAGGTGTTCAGCCATCTCCAGGAATGAAGGTCTTGGGGAGACAAACGCCGTCATTCTGAATGTCCTCCCCTTCCTCCTTCTTCCCCCAGCTTTGTATGCAGAGCATGATGTCATATGGCATGGAACATCCCTTTGGTCAGCTGAGGTCAGCTGTCCCAGTTGCATCCACTCCCAACTTCTTGTGCACCTCCAGCCCACTCACTGGTGGGGTGGAGTGAGAAGCAGAAAAGGCCTTGGCTCTGTGTGTGTAAGCACCGCTCAGTAATAGCTAAAACATCCCTGTGTTACCAGCACTGCTTTCAGCACAAAACCAAAACATAACCCATACCAGCTACTATGAAAACAATTAACTCCAGCCCAGACAAAACCAGCTCACTTGCAATCAGCATAAGACTGTAAAAAACGATTTGAGATAAGCCAGCAGGTAAAAGGTCTTCAGAGGTGCTTACCCATGCCAAGCCACAGGAACACCTCTTTCTGAAGCTCTCTTTCTGCAGAAATGGAGGAGAGGATTATCAGATTAGGAAGTGTAAAATGGCCTGTGCAAAGCAGCTCTGTGTCCACTGATTGCCTTTGTGACGCTTGACAGAGCACGGGTCATTTCTGACGTAAGAGCCTGCCTCAGCTGTTTTCTGTCTTGGTTTTCTTTTCGGATCTCTCTCTTTGAAGTTTCACCCTCTACCATTTTTAGTTGGTGAGTCTGTCTGTCTCCAGGGACACTGTGCCCTTTATCTGCTGGAACCTTCCTCTGACAGATCTCAACGACTGTTTGGTCGAATCATTTGTTGGGGTTCTTTGCAGGCCAGGAAGTTAAAACAAGAGCAACTCTGGATTGCTTGTGATGGACTTCAAAAGACATTCTCAGTCGGAGTTTTTACCTCAAGGAAAACTAAGGAGAAGGGAGGGTTTGCTTAGAGACAGAGCTGTGTGTACAGGATTTCCTGCCCACTTCAAATGTCTGCCAGAAGAATACATGATGTAAACAGGAAAAAAATAAAATTAGGTGGTGTCAAAAAAGGACAGAAGTCACGTGGCTAGGGAAAATGCGTGTATTGTAAAACCTGAGAAGAATTAGAGGTTGTAAAAAACTGGATGTTCTTTGTCTTCTTTAAGAATGCTCAATTTAAAAGTACTGAATGTTAAGATATGTAAAACCTGAGAAGAATTAGAGGTTGTAAAGAAGACAAAGAACATCCAGTTTTTTAAGAATGCTCAATTTAAAAGTACTGAGTGTTAAGATTGTTAAAAAAATATCCAACAAAATATAAACTGTATTATCTTAGTGCACTTCCAGGCCATGTGGTATACGCTGGGTATACTTAGAGGCTTAATAATGATAGCGAGACACAGTTGTCTCCATACTGGCGTTACTGAAACTCATTATTATTGTTATGTCCCTGAGATTTGTACTTGTTGCTTATAAGGAAGGTTGCATGTGTGAAAGTAGTGTCATCTGCTATTCCTCACTGTCAGACATATTAACTTTACGAAGTCCGCTTTGCTGACAGATCATTTCAAACTTTCAAATGTTATGCAAAAATGACATAATTAGGTTTTGTGTAGTATTTGTCTGTAGTGAGTCATTTAGGCAAAGAAAAATTCATCACCAAAATAGAACCACGGAGGTAAAGTAAGAGCTCTAGCCTGCGCAGGTCTAAGTGCTATGAAAAAAGCCTTGGTGGGGTTTTCAGAGAAAGCAGGAATTGCAGTTTCATCTTCATGAATGCATTTGTAGCTTAAAGGGAGCTTAGATTTTAGGCCTCCCTAACTCCCTAATTTGCCTGGAGACAGCAACACACTGTGTGGCTTTGCATTAATCTGATGTGGGTCACCTGCAACTCTCCTCCCCTACATCTTGCTACCAGTAATAATCCTATTAGACAATTACATCTGGTGTCCTCAACAGACAGATTTAGTCATAATTGAAAGAGTACTGCAAGTGGGTTTAATTAACTGTGTGGTCTTTTTATTACCAGAGCCTCTTGTACCCTATAACTTTGACTTAATTTATGGCCTGTTAGGATATGCTAGTCTGCAGTTGTGTGCCTAACTGTCTGCTGTTTAGTCAAAACTACAAGAATCAAGGGTTGAGCATTTTCATACTCATGAATCTTTAATGCAGCTGAACTAAATGTCACTGTAATATCTGATTACTGATCTGTGGCTGAGTCATTTGAGGAGAGTGGTCTGTAAGCTGGTGAGAAGCAGTGAGCTCTTCCTGGAGTTGTTTAGTTTATCTCAAAGGACGAGAAATGCATACTTCAGTGTGGTGAGCGTTTGCTTCCAGTGAGGCTGATGACCTGGATCTGAATAGCTGTTATGATCCCGGGAGTGGGAAATGTTTCTGCTTGGGCAAAATTGCACCAATTTGTTTCTCAGTAGCAGGCAGGGAGAATTTGCCTTCAGTAGAGAAATATTTTTAGTTTTGGACAGCTTTCTGATCTTTTGGCTCACAGTGTTTATCATTGCCCAGTGGTATTTATCTATGTACAATTTATTTCTCTATTAATTGGAGGAGAGGGAAAGCTATTGAAGGAAAGAGGTTGACCTGGTTATCCACATGAATGTTTCCATGAGAAGTTTTTGAGCTTTCTTTTCCCATAGAATTGTCTTTGGAATGAACCTGAGGAACTGAAAAAGTGTAGTGTGTTCACTAAGAGTGGGTCTAGATTTGGGCAAGCGAATGCACTCTGCAGACTCACCCTTAGCCCATGTGCATACGGAAGTTCCTAAACAGAAGCTGAGATCATGCACCGTCCTTGAGGTGTGGATAGCAGGGGGAGATGTCCATTATGAATGTAGCTGTGTTCTTGGAACCTGTCGTCCAGTTTTTCTTCCTTCAGAGAAACCACGTCTTGTTCAATGCAAGCTGAACAGATTGACAGTCACTCTGGCAGAGAGGTGTATTGTGTTATCCAGCCTCCGCAGTACAAAATAAACAGAATATTAGTGTTTAACCTGTACTGAATGGTGAAGTCTGGTGCACTAGCAAGACAATAGCACTATATTTACAGCCTGTGTTTGCCAGGATGAGGAGATCTAAGTGTTTCTACAGTGTTTGGTGTTTGCTTTAACTTTTATATGTTCATACCTGCTGTTCTGGTAACACAGGAGACCCTGTGGTGGTAGAACCTGGGGAGGAGAGAGTGTTCCTGAATTGTGTACAGGGTAGGGGGCTGGAAAGGCTGATAACGGTGACATCTGCTTAGCTAACCTTAACAACTAACTTAGAAAATAGGTTGCTATTTCACTACTGACTAAAAGAAATTCAACATCTTTTGCTTGAAATGTACGGGTCTGAATAGAAAATACAGATTCATAGAAGAATGAGACAGTGGAAACTTTTACTTGAGAAAGTTTCAGTGCATCCACAAAATGGTCTGAAGGAGCATGCGGAAAACTTTCACTGGCCTGTTTCTTCTAAAATGAGACAAGTTCAAAAGAGAAGCACAAACCTAGTGTTAGCAGCCTATAAGTACAACCTAGGAAAAGAGATAAGCATTAAAATGTTGTATTGGGACAAAGTTGTAAAGTGCAGTCCTCAAACATACACAAAGCTGATGTAGATAAAATGTTGAACTGCATGTTGATCCCTGTCTTGCTCAAGTTCTGCCATTAATTTAATTGCTGAAGCATGGAGAAAGCTACCACTGAAAAAATGCTATTTTGTTACATTTTGCCATCACTGTGCTGCTTAAGTCAGGTCTCATTTAATACTGTTGCCTGAAGGATCACTACATGTGTGATATAAAACCTGTGAGTCTTTCCTTGGTGGAAAGGGTTTTTTCTCACCTGAGAGTTGCAGCGTCTGCCCCCAAAAGCAGGATGGGCAGGTGGCAAACATTGGCAAGCTGGACCAACGGACATGAGACAGAGAGGTTTCAGAAAGGTAATTTTCTGAGGTCTGTTCTGCATGAAGTTGAAATCCATGCCACATCTGGCACAGGGCTGTCATGTCATCATTTCTTCCCAAGGACTTTCTGCATGCCTCTGGTTAGTTTTGCAGAGAAAGGGAGGAAGACTGTGTCAGCCAACTGGAAAACATAGAATGTTTTGTCATCCCTCAGGACCCTGTTGTGCCAAAACACGGTAAAGTGCAAGTAGGACACCCCTGCTGTGGGGCTGCTATCAAACAGGCATTTCTTTCTAAGCCGGTGTGTGGAGGGACCTGCAAAATACAGAAAAGGAACAAGAGTAGATTTAATTTCTTGAAGACTTCACCTGAGCAACCGTTGTGAGAAAACAGCACAACAAACAGACTCTTACAGCTTCTCTATGCCTGGCTGATTCTGCCCTTTGGAGTGGGATGTACCCTACTGCTCCCCGTCGGGGTCACCTGCACCTATGCCCATCACAGCAAGTTTCAGCTCCCCTCTGACTATGCCCCTGAGTTTCTTTTATCATTTTCATGGGCACTGCTTGCAAAACAGGCCGGGGAAACACACCGAGGTTTTTCACAACTGAGTGGAAGTTACTCCAGGCACAGGGATGCGTTCTTCTCCTTCAGCTCCTTGTGTGGGCTCTGCTCTCAGATTATTTCCTTGGCAGCTCTTGTCTGCTATGCAGTAGTTATGCCACTCATCTTCCTTGTATGGGTAAGGTCTGAGGCCTGGGTACGTGACCTGAAGCCTGAGGATGACCAAATCTCTGTGGTCAGCATGGTGAAGGTAAGTGCTGTGCATGCACTTGAGTGAGAGGTGAGTACAATTGGGGCTGTGAGAGATGCCAAGCTTGGCTAGGAGTATGCTGTGACCTCTTGGAGCTGAGCTGATATTCCTTCACTCTTGAACTACTGGGAGTGTTCACATTTCACCTGAAGAAGTATGTTGCCAAATCATTGTCTTTCCTCTGAGGTCACATCATTAGGCTGATGGATATATGTGAGAATTTCTGTTCTTGACAAGTCTTCCAGCATCAAAAAGACAACCCATTGGATTAGAGCTGCTTTTGAACAAGCTCAGAGTAAGACTCCGCTTTGGTTTATGAACTCGGGTGCACCACACTGAGTTCAGGTTCTTGATGCTGTTCTGCGGTCGTTTTGTTCTGCTGGTTTTCTGGTTGTTAGAAGCTTTCCAGTGCTTCTGAAGTAGCAGCGTGTTAAGCGGCTGCTGAGCTGACAGTACAAACTTCAATCCGCACGGCTTCTTTAGCCTTGGACTTGATGATGGAAGAGGCAAAGAAACAGCTGGAGCTGGTTGAAAAACCCATCAAAGGCAAATAACTTAGCTAACACGTTTTGTAACCAGTGTGTTTCTCAGGAGCAATAAGATTAAGTGGATCAGCTGGTGTGCTCTGTGTCTGGTGGAAAGAAGCTTATTTAAAGTAAGAGGACTAGGGAATCTGTGCCTCAGTCCAGAAGGAAAATGAGTTCCCCAGAAGACCTTCACTATCCTCAAATCATCTTGCAATACAGCAGTGGATTTTTAGTCTCAAAGGTAAGAAATATAACTCAGTCTTGGATAGATCTCTAAGAGTATGCAAACAGAAATATTCAAGGATCTCACTTGAGGACCCGAATCTAAGTCTTTGGAATGAAAACTATTTAATACAAAAGCATCCTGTCTACTCATCTCGGCAGGAAGGAAATTTGAAAAGAAAAAAGATTTGAATGCAACCTGACCCCTCAGGATAGTTTTAGTCTTTATTGAGGCCTCCCTGACCTTTGGAGCTTGGATGAGCAGACCTGGTCTCTGCATGAGCAGAGACAAACAGGAGCTTATAGCTGAAGGCTTGCTGTCTGACCACCTCCAGCGTGGAAGGTTCCTTCAGCCATGGGATTTCTTCCCAATTCTCATTTTTGGAGTTTGAGAAACAGGGGGCTGGCTTCAATTGTCTTTTGTCTCCCCTGTTAAACCATGCAAAGAACAAGATTTTTCAAATACCTTCTCAAAGAATTTCCTTCTCTCTCCTGTGATTTGTCTGTATTGTGCAGAAGGGTGAGCTTGAGAACTTCTGTGTGTTCCCTTTGAAAGAAAGAGTCTGGTATGGCAACTGTTTTGCCAAACAGCATTTGATTAAGTCAGAAAGGTAGAACTACTAGTTCCGCTTTACTTATTTATTTGCCTTTCTGTGTGTGTAAGCATATGGGCATAAAATAATGCAGTGCAGTGGAGATTTTTTCCTCATTTACTATTTAGTTACGTTTCCTATTGTCCCTTGTTGCACCTCTGTCCAACACGGTAACGGAAGGAATGCTCTTTGGGTTTTGCAAATACTGTTGCATCCTATGGTTCCTGAAGGGCAGAGCTGACAATAAAGATGCAAAAAAATGGATAATGAAAAATCTTTTTCCTTGATGAGAAAGAGGAGTGCCCAATGCTTTTCAGATTAACACTGGTACTACATTTTTGAGAAACAATCTCAACTTTGGTTAAAACACGTTCTTACTGAAACTAAAAGGAGCTTCCTGTGACTTTCTAAAGTCATTGTAGATGCAGGCAGTCAACTGAGTCAATACCTTTGTTTCTGGTTTAGGAGTGTTTGTGTGTGGCTGGAGAAATTGGCTAGTAATTGTGAACTTCACTTTGTACAGCTACAGAAGGATGTTTTTCTCATGTATTGTTATATATGTCTCTCTGAAGTTTGGGGCTTGATCCTGGAGATGCTATACACCTCTATGAAAAGACAGGGCAATTCTGCTGGCCCAGATGAGGCAGCCTTTTTGGCTGAGAGGAACCTCCCTGCCTCAGGGAGACCACTGTAGTTGTGCTCATCAGTACCTGAAAACAGGGTCCATAGCATCCATAGAGGTCCAGTGCCTCCTGCTGCAAGCCACAGAAGAGACTTCAGTGTTCACTGGAGCATACATTAGATCCTTAGTTAAAGAACAAAAACAACAAGAGAAAAAACACCACCACACAGTCTTCCCTTTGTGTTCTCCAAGCAAAAAGCAAGAGAGACTGTGAGAATGTGCTCTGAAACTAAGGAAGAGGCAGGAACACTCACACTCAAAACCTGGTCTCTAAATGTGAACCTTTGTGAGCTAAAAACATTGTCTGGCTTTGCCAGGAAAGGAAAAGAAGTGAAACAAGCACTGTATTGTATTATTCGTGCTCAGAGAAACTTCATTTTAATCATTGGACTTGTTTATAGGAAATACGATTTTACAGGAAGGAAATTATTATCTGTGTATTTTCTCCAACAAAGCAGCTTTAGAAACGCAGTAGGTTGTGGTGCTGTCACCTGGTGCCTTACTCCCACCTTTTCTTGTTCCCAGGTTATGTTCACTGCCTGTGAGTTGGGGGTGTTTGATCTTCTGCTGGAGTCAGGAGAGCCTCTGTCCTCAGATGCCATTGCTGCACGCTTGGGTACCAGCACCACGGGGATGGAAAGATTGCTGGATGCCTGCGTGGGATTGAAGCTCTTGGCAGTAGAGCTGACTCAAGGAGGAGGTAATAAATGCAGAAGAAGGGGAAGAAACTGAAAGATTTAAACCACTAATGGTTTTGAAAGTGAGGCAAGGTGTGTGGGGAGAGGTGTTACCCAGTGTTAGGTTAGTTACCTAGCTGGAAGAAGGAGAGAATCACTGAGGAATGCGATCCCCTCTTCATCCGAAAGAGAGGCAGCAAATGTCAGCATGGTTAAAGGTGTAAAGCAAAACCCAGGTGAAGGGCTCTATATCCCTAAACTTCGTGCAAGAGTCTTAGGTGAACTTGGAGAAGATGTTTAGGGTCTCTGCAGAGGTGGTCTCAAGAAAACTGAGCTGTGGACATGATTTTAAATCTTAAAGCAAAATGCCAGGGTGCATGGGAAACAGCATGATTTAAAAACACATTTTGTTTTTCTTTCGGGTTTTACTATGGTGTGAAGTATTTTGTTAAGATTGCTGATCTGAACTGAGAGGTGATGTAAGTTTACCCTTGCATTACAGACATTGAGTCCACGTCATAAGAAGGGAACTGTGGCCATCAGACAGCTGGTCAGGACTAGCCAGTCTTTCAAGTTTGTCCCGTGCTCTGGCTTGTGTTACCTGGCCTTGTTTTAGGGCTTACAGTAGTTGTCCAATGAATTTAGAGAGAGCGGGATCTATCTTTTATCTATCTTCTGTATGCCAGCCCTGTGGCTAGAGTGATGCCTTGGAGGAAGCGGGGGAGATTTATGTGAGTCCTTTAGGCATTTATCTGTCTGTAGGAAGTCCTGCCCTAGTCAGCTGAGGAGAGGGTAGGTGTGGTTGGCATGCTGTTTTGGGGACTTGTCTCCCACTTGCTGGCCTTTTTGGTCAGAAAAGAAACTTGTTTACAAGGGCTTCTTATTTGATAGAAGAGGCCTATAGGTAAGTGATGACACTCATAAGGCATTCCTTTTGCTGTTATTGAAGGAAATGTTTGGTGCTGGAGTAAGCGTAGGTGGATAGTGTTTACTCACACTGAATGGAGCAATACATTTTTCAGCAGCTGTCACCCACTACTCATTGCAGTGGGTGATTGATTGTGAAGCAATGTGGTTGTGTCTTTGGTCCTATAGTCATCTTCTGGTGATAAATACCATGCCGTACAATAGGCTTGGTGAGGTGGTGTATCATACATGTTAATAAATATATTTATTTCACCTTTTAGCCCTCTACAGAAACACAGATATTTCCAACATCTACCTTACGAAATCAAGTCCCAAGTCTCAGTATCATATAATGATGTATTACACAAATACAGTCTACTTGTGCTGGCACTACCTGGCTGATGCTGTGAGGTAAGGAAGAGTGTCACGTGCTGTCTGTCGCGGACTGCTTTGCAGCATCTGTGCAGCTGCTCTGAGTGATGTGTCTCTGGAGAAGGACACAGTGAAGGTGCTGTCTGATTCTCAGAAATAAAATCCAACAGATCATTTCATGGCCAATATGTGTTCTTGTTTATTCTTGTTTTCCATTTGTGTCTATCCTTGGTTTTCTTTTCCTTCTGATGGTAGAGATGATCTGGGAATCAGATTTCTGTGTGTTTGACCTTCAGGAAGGCATCAACAAAGTAAATTATGAGTAATGATGGCTAAAGATAGTTCTGTTGCGAAGGTGTATGGCAGTAGTTAGTTTAATATGGGGCTGGAGTCACAGTTGTTCCAGTTCGTGCAACTGATGATCAAACATGGTGTGTGTAATGGTGATGATTGCTCTAGTGTTGTACCTTTACTTGAGATGTCTTCCCATAAATCATAGAATCACAGAATGGTTTGGATTGGAAGGGACCTTAAAGATCATCTAGTTCCAATCCCCCTGCCATGGGCAGGGACACATTCCACTAGACCAGGTTGGTCAAAGCCCCGTCCAACCTGGCCTTGAAAAGAACCACTCGTTCTTGTGAAAGGTTGAGAATTATATCCGCATATTTTGGGATGGCAAATGAGGTTGCCTTTACAGCCATTTCAAACAGGCTGACATGTATGAAGTTGAGCACCTTCTGCAGTAATGAACTAGCTGAAACTATGGCCCAGTGGTGTGTTTGGAGTAAAACAAATCCACACTCACACTTTTTTTGGTTGCTATTTTAGAGAAGGAAGAAACCAGTATGAAAGAACTTTTGGCATTTCATCTAAAGACCCTTTTGGAGCAATGTACAGGTAATCATTAGTATACTTACAGAAATTTTAATCTTCTTATTGTAGATAAAATTAATGTTTTCAATTACAGCTCAGGATAAGTAAATATGATGATGTTAGAATCTTATCAGAACCATCATGCAGTGTTTTCCTGGGACACAGTCTGATATTTTAAATTGATATATATAATTTCCTATTTTGAAAAACATATCACAGATCTCTGGCACAGAGGCAATGGTAGCTGAAGGAAAAGAAATCCCTTGGAAACCTGAGAATTGTTAATGTAATACCCTGTTGGACTTCACTAGTCTTCATTCCCTATTTAAATGC
>NW_010424918.1:44736-45322 GCF_000710305.1 Buceros rhinoceros silvestris | reverse complement strand
CGGAATGCAAAGCTGTGTCTTCTGCTGCAGTAAGACTCAAAGTAGGTTTATATGCAAAAAGCATGTATTCTCTGTCAGTAAAAAAAAAGTTTAGCATTTAAGCTAAAACTTGTAATAACAGTTATATGATAGGAATTACCAAGGATATTTTAAGTTGCCTTTTCTATGTGCTGTGTCTGTTTGCATTACTAGATCAGAAGAGGAAATGCTGAAATTCATGGCTGGCCAGAACTCAGTATGGAGTATATGTGGCAAAGATGTTCTTGCTGCATTTGATCTTTCTCCTTTCACTCAGATCTATGACTTGGGAGGTAGAAATCGTTAGATCTTCTTTAACAAGTCTCTGATTTTTCTTATTTTACAAGCTCTGAAAAGAAAAATAACTCCTATGTTGTATACTGGGCAAAACAATGGAAAGCAGGACATACCTCAGCAATAAAAGGAGCATTTTACTGGTTTACCTGGGTTAAAAGCAGAAATGTGAGAGTGATGAGAGCATTAGGAATGAGTAGTGGCTCATCCCCTTGTGTATGTGGCAGGTTTGGCATTTTTTTTGTGCCTTGCTTGGTACATTCTTCCCGGGGCA
>NW_010424918.1:35163-44637 GCF_000710305.1 Buceros rhinoceros silvestris | reverse complement strand
CTTTCCCTCCTCCCCTTCAGTCAATATCATTGAGATATTGTCTGCATCCTCTTACCCTGCAGTGCTCTGCTGTCCCAGCTCTAAACACTGCCAGGATTGGCAGGCTCCATCACTTCTTCCCCTGTGCCTGGTTTAACGTCTCTGTTTTTCTATCTCCCAGCTTCTAGCATCCACAGCTGGGTCTGGCTGAGGCAGTGTGTAAGATCTGTAAGGGCTGGGGCTGACCCTGTAGACCTGGGTGCTGGGCCCACTGGAGATTCCTGCAGTGCAAACAGGAATGGTGGTCTCTCCTGTCCCTCCCCTTCCCTCTCAGCAAAGTGTGGGGAGCAAAAGTAACTTTCCAGCTTCCATGAGGCTGAATACACTGTTGCCTACATCACTTCATAGGGGTGTTGCTGAACAGGTTTTTGTGTAAGCACTGACCTTCTTTTGCTCTCCCCAAAGGAGGTGGAGGAGCTTTGGCCCGGGAGTACGTTTCTTTGTACCCAAATTCCACGGTCACAATATACGACCTACCAAAAGTCGTGCAAGTGGCCAAAGAGCGATTTGTTCCCCCTGAGGAGCATCGTATTGCTTTCCATGAAGGTAGGTGTATTGTTGTGTATTGTTGAAGCGAGGTATTGTTGTCACAGCTATTGGTCCTGAGCCCCTGTCAGAGGTACTATACTGGAGGCTTGGATCTCTATCTGCCCCTTATATGGGCAGTGTGTCCCAGACTGCAGCCTCCCCAGCTTGGGTCTGCAGTTCATTGCTACCACAAGGTTGTCTCTGTTGTGCATCTGCAGCTACCTTCTATCACAGATATGATGTGGTTAATATTATTCAACAACCCAGAAGCTCTTTACTCCTGAACAGAACTACTTGATTTCTTCAGAACACTGGTACTTAAATAAAAAGAAAATTTCTAAGTTTTTTTTTTTCAAAATTGAAGTATTTTTTTAACAATCCCTTTTCTCCTGTGCAGGCCTCCTGGCAGATGTGTGGGGTGCCAGGTCTGCTCTGAGCAAGGGGCTTTCCTTCTCTGGTCACCACTGATTGACTTTCAAGTCCTAAGATATTTCAGGCTTTGAAAGTCGGTGAGCTAGCCCGTATTCCTCTTGTCCAGTCTGTAGATCTTGCATGGTCTTTGCATCATCTATTACGAAAATCAGTGTAGGGAGATAAAAATTATAATGTTTACAAAAGCCTTCAAAGTGATGGAATGACTTAATATTGCTTGAAGCTCAGAGAAAGGAAGGGAGTTTATAAAAACAAAGATAGAGAAACACAAGAAATGTTATGAGTGCCGGTGGTGAAGAGAAATGGGAGCAGAAATGGCGAAGTAAGAAGCAAATTCTTTCAAAGCAGAAAGAAAAATCTGAATGCAGTACATTAGTTGCTGAACAAAAGTCATGATGATGAAGCTAGTGCTAGGAGGTGAGAGATATGCTGGTTTTTTTTTTTTCTCTTGGGGATTTATGATGTAGCTCTGTGGTTACTGAAGGTCTTTGAAAATTTGCTTACGTAAGGGAAAACTATTTCCTTTTTTCCATGACAGAAACCACAAGAAACTGCCTCCTCTTCTTAACATTTTATGAATCTGAATTCCTATCAATGGAGAAAACTTAGACTCAAATGCTTTCCTGAGCATCAAAGGCTGTTTCAGATCAGCTACTGCTTTTAAACATTTCAGATCTTCTTGGGACAGAACAGGAACAAAATCCCCTATGCAGTGCCATAGAGGACTTTTACCTGGTAACTCTGTTGTTGTCTGATGTGGGTGATGAGCACGGCAAGCCCAGAGTCTTTAGAACTGGGCAGAAATGAAAATACCTGCTTAACTCAGCCCTCTGTGTTTTGGGGTTTTGTGTAATGCATGTATTCTTGCTTTACAGGAGACTTCTTTAATGATTCAGTTCCAGAAGCTGACCTGTATATTTTATCTAAGATACTGCACGATTGGGATGATGACAAATGCAGGCAACTGCTGGCAAAAGTCTACAAGGCTTGCAAAAGTGGTAGGTATGAGTTCTTGAAGAGCAGAGAGACTCTTGCCTATCAGTAGTACAAAGCACACCTGTCTCAATGCTGCTTGCTTTCCTGAGCCAGCCTTGTGCAACTGAGCCAAATAGGGCCTGGTGCAAGTTCTCCTTATCTGACCGAGTTTCAGACTCCTTCTCTACAGGGACTCCTCTTTCAATGAATTTGGGTGTAAGGATTGGGGATTTTTGGGTATTGTTTAGATAAGTCATAGTAAAAATCCCACTAAGTATCACATTGAACCCTGAGAGCTTTGAAAACATTGCCTACAGAGCTGGGTTCTCAGCAAAACCAGTAAGCTCCAGTGGATTTCAGCTGGGGGAAATGGGAAGTTTCTATTCCAGACATGACACCTCCTTCAGCCCTCTTGAGAGCCGAGCAGGGACGTGCTCCAGTGCTTTTGCTCTTTCGTGGTCTTCTGTGATGCTGAAATACGACTTAAGGTAGAGGTGCTTCTTCCCAAAACGAAGGGTTAGGATCTGGCCTAGTAGCTCAGCTGAAAAACAACTCGTCTTCTCAGAGCTCAGCATGTGTTTTGTTTCTCTTTCTTCAACCAGGCGGTGGAGTGCTGCTGGTTGAGTCAATTCTGAATGAAGATAGAAGTGGGCCTTTAGAAACCCAACTGTACTCGATGAATATGTTGGTCCAGACAGAAGGAAAAGAGCGAACAGCAGCAGAGTACAGCAAGCTGCTGGAGGCAGCTGGCTTCCAAGGGATTCAAGTCAAGAGGACTGGAAAACTCTATGGTGCTGTTTTAGGAATGAAATAGTAGTACCTCTTTTATGTATCTTACAAGATAGAATAAGTTGAGAAATGTGATATTCACTTCTTAGAAGGGAAATCATCAACTTAGCATTTAGTCAAGGCAGCCAACTCTTTTGTAAGCTGATACATCGTCAGGAATTTCACTAATGTTAGATCTTGAGCGTGCATGGATTGTGAGTCTGGCAGCCTGACTAGAGTTTGCCTTTGGATCTGGAATGGAGAAAGAAATCAACACCTGTTCCACAAGAAACAGCTCACAGAAGAAATACGCAGTGCGTCTGCTTCAGATTTTTTCGTTCTTTCCAATTTTAACACTGTATCTGACAAAAGCAAAGCTGAACTTTTTCTTGTATTTCTGAAAAATAAAACTGATCCCTGTACTGAGCTCTGTTACCTGAATTTTTATTCCTGGGGAATTGATATAGTGTAGAGAGACCAAATTACATCTCCTTGTGGTTAGTCTTTTCAGAGTTCCAGGAGAAAGCCTGTCTGAGCCTTGGGAAGTTTGGCATGAAAAATTATATTAATTTTTTATTTCCTCTAGGTTTTATTTCACTTACAGAAAAGAATTTTGTAGCTTGATGACTGGCTGAAGCCCAGGGATGTTCTTTACAGGGCAGGTCCTGAGATGACAACAGAGGGGGAGAAAGTTGCAGCCAAGTCATTCAGTTATACTCTGGGTAAGTCCTTATTGCATGCCTCCTGCTATTTCCTCAAGTGGTTTCATCAAGCACAACCTGCCATAACCCATCCAGTTCTTGGAAGCAGAACTACAGACTACTTGAGTGAGAAACATTTGGAGGAAGCTGCTCTCTGCAGTTGTGGCTTGAACGTTAATTACAATTGCACATTAAGCTGGATACTAGAGAAGCCTGAGGTAGTCTTCTCAATAGCCATCGACAGGAGCTTTCCTCTGCCTCAAAAGTAGGAGAAGCATAGGAAGAGAGTAGCCTCAGTAGGGAAAAGTTGGACTTTTGTTACGTTTTGTGATATTGAAATCAAATCACAAGGCTATAATGGCCCTTCTCATCCTTGAAAGCAACAGGACACAGTTCACGAGCCACTATACAGGTAGTGGGTTTATGCCTGAGTAGGATCTTGCCCTGCAGATATCACAGGTCATTGCAGGGGTTGTGTCAAGTGGTTTTGGAGAGTTCCTTTGCACGCTGCAGTCACTGTGCAGTGTTCCTTCCCTACCTGTGAGTTATGTGGCTCGAAGGTGACTTTGCCAGGAGCTGCAGCCTGTGAGTAATGTGTTCTGAATGCTTGCTCGCTTTCCAGACAAAGCGAGCCTCCCTGTGATTTATGGGGCTCGAAGGTGACTTTGCCAGGAGCTGCAGCCTGTGAGTAATGTGTTCTGAATGCTTGCTCGCTTTCCAGACAAAGCGAGGTGCTACGTTCTGCAGCAGCCAGGCACGAACGCAAATAGTGATATGTCCAGGTCTTTGTTGATTTCCCCCACACCCTCAAAAACCAAATATTCTGAGAAATTATTTTTCTGCTTTGACTGTAGCAATCAGCCAATGATGTGTACTGGGAGAAAAAATCCCTTTCTCTGATGCTTCTTTTCCAAAAATAGCATTACATGCCCATGGACTGCTGGTGGCTCATGTGGCTGCACTGTTTCCTGAGCCAGTAGACGGTCAGCCATGGTCAGCATGCTGCAGCTGCATGTATAATCTGACACATCATATAACCTTGATGAGTCAGAAAATTCCTGTCTTGGTGTCAGTGGTTTTTCTGCCCTTGACTTGAAAAAAACATGAGCAGGCTGTTTCGGTTTGTCATAACAAATTCCTTAAACTGCACTGAGTTGATTCATGGCATGCTCTGCAGTGCGGGTGTCCTGGGCACAACTTGGTTAGGCAAGGGGCACACCCGGTTCTAACATGCCTTTTAGCTGCATCAAAGTTCAAAGATGCCGGGTCTTTAAAGAACAGGATTGACCCTCCATTGCCTGGAATACAGATGGCAATCAATGAAGTACAGAATGGTCATTGCAGAATTTGAAGATCACTGGTGTTTAAATGACTTTTAAGGGTCAGATGTGATGCCATATCGGAGCAGCTAAATAGCCACACATGGTAACAGTGTGCTTTCACTGCCTGTGTGAAGTGGAACCTCCAGCTGGCTATAGCTTTGGCTGCTCATTCCTTATCTGCTAGTTGGCATTTGAGCATCTAGCTTTTTGGGGGGGCTGCTAAAGCATTCTTGGCTACTCTCTTGTGCTAGGTGATACAAGTACTGAAGTTTCCTTAAGGAAGATACTAAAAATCTATATTCACCTTCTGACATCAGACCTTTGAAACTGCAAAATAGTGTAATAAGAGCACTTGTGCTGTTTTCATTAGATTGTATTTACTTATCTACTCAGTTCTAATTTTCCTACTCTTCTTCCTGCTGCACTCTCCTCCACATTGTGTTTAACTACCTCTTCCTTCAGAGCCTCTCTATTCTCCCCTGTGCCCTTGACCTTTCTTCATCCTGCAGCCCTTCCTCCCCGACTCAGAGAGAAGGTTGCTCTGTGAGCAAACAGAACAAGTCAGTGCCAGAGTAAGAGAATAAGCCCAGAGCACTCTGAACTCAAGAACCACCTTGACAAAGCAGAGGCATAGCTGGTCCTAGCAAAGTGTCCCCCCACCCCCCTTTTTTTTAATCTTTTTTTTTTCCTAAAGGACAAAGACTGTGAAGAAGACCTGACACAAGTGCTTTGCTGTACACAGGCAAATTAAAGCCCTGTTTGCTCTATGGTTTCCATGCTCCAACAAGCATTTCTGATGGCACCTTGTTACACATGGGGTCTTTCAGCTGTGTTTTTTGCTTGTCATTGGGTATTTTAATGTTATAAAAGATTGTTTAGGAACAAAGCAATAGGGTGTAGGTTTCCAAGTTACTTGTGTACTGGGTAATGAAAGGAGTTCCCAAGTTCAGGCTTTTTGATGGTGCTGGGGTGGGAGGTTTTCTGTTACATGCAGATGGCTATTGTCAACAGAGTTCTTTGCTCCTCTCATGGAGTTATTAGCATATGGACTGAGATAAATATTCTATCTCCCAATATGACTTAGGAGTAACGAATGAAACCTGGCCATAGCTGAGGTGAATCAGCTAAGAGCAGAATGCACCAGGCAGGAAACACAGTCCTTGAGCTGAGACTGACTGTGCCTAGCTGGGCTGGGTTAGTACAGCTGTCCACAAAGCTGCTTTATCTGCTAGGACAGAAGTTTCCAGCAGGGCCTTGGCCTGGTGGCCCGGGAAATATATGAAAGAGGAGTGGGCACAAGAGCCAGGGAACTTGCCTTGTCGACATGCTGAATGGAAGCTGAAGGCTTTCAAAGGGAAGATTCTCAACCCTACAGGTCCCTTAGGGAAATTTTCTTCCGTGTACCTGTGTGCTGATTTTCACTGGGATAGAGGTAATTTTTTCCGCAGTAGCTGGTATGGGGCTATGTTTTGGATTTGTGCTGAAAACAGTCTTGACAACACAGGGATATTTTAGACGTTACTGAGCAGGGCTTGCAAATTGTCAAGGACCGTCCTATTTCTCACACCACCTCATGAATGAGTAGGCTGGGGATGCACAAGAATTTGGGAGGGGACACAGCTGGGACAGCTGATCCCAACTGACCAAAGAGTTATTGATGACCATATGACGTCATGCTCTGCACATAAAGCTGGGGTAATGTTGTAGTTTGAACCCAGCTGGCAACTAAGCACTATGCAGCCTACCCCTGGGATGGGAGAAGATTAGGAGAATAAAAAAAGAAGTAAAGCTGTGTGGGTTAAGATAAGGAAAGTTTATCTGAGCAACACAGAGAGGAACCAACAGTAATAACAATAATAAAGTGAGTGGTATACAACACACTGCTTACCGCCGCCGCCACCAAGCCAAGCCACGCTGCTGTTTTAAACTGCCCACTTCTCTGGCCAGCCCCCACCCCGCTCTTACATATACTGAGCATGCCATCAGTATATTGAAGATCCCATTGGCTGGTTTGGTCCAGCTATCCTGGCTGTGGAAATTAACCCTATCCTGGCTGAACCCAGGATAGGGAAGAAGAGGGAAGGGGGAATGTTTGGAGTGATGGCATTTGTCACACACTGTTATGAGTGATGTAGCCCTGCTTGCCTGGAGATGGCTGAACACCTGCCTGATGATGGGAACTGGTGAATGAATTCCTTGTTCTGCTTAGTTTGTATATGCAGTTTTTACCAATTTAACTGTCTTTCTCTCAACTCATGAGTTTTTTCACTTTTACCCTTCTGATTCTCTCCCCCATCTCACTGCAGGGGAGTGAGTGAGTGGCTGGGCGTTCCTTACCTGCTGACTGGGCTTAAACCACAAGAGCCTGTGAAGAAGCTAAGTCCAGCATGCTCTCTATAGTCTCCTGAGGTACACCAGTAAGACATACACACAGCCTTGCTCTTAGTACCATGAGCACATATGCATTCATGGGTCCCTTGAATATGACCATGGCCTCTAGTTTCATCTGATCTCTGTGTCTCACCAGGTCAGTGACTCTCACTTTGGTCTTTCCAGACCAGATGGGTCTTCTATTCAGCCAACAACACCTTCAGCCAAGGCTCCACCATCTGCTAGTGCATCCAGATGCTTGGGCCGGCCACAGACTTGCAGAACCCATGTGTAGCAGTACTAAACATTGTTATTTTTGTCGGTTTACTTTCTTTTTGTCTGTAACAGCAGTCCTTTCTTTTTCAGTTGTATTTATGTCAGAGCTAATAACAATTATGTTCTCAAGACTTTATTAGGCTAGATGAGGTGGGTTTCTGGCTCTGCATGGGAGAGGTGTTACACTTGCCCATAAGAGTGATTCCTGGTGTCTCAGTGAGAAAAGGACTGCCTTTGCGGATAACGCTTGACAGTATCTCCTGCTGTTTGTCATTCCACACTTAGATTTCCCCATCACAACAAAGGGCTCAAAAGCCTGAAGACAGGCACCCTGGCATCACCAAGAACTTGCTGACAGTCACTGGTTGTTGAAGGAGCACAACCTTGAACTCTGGAGAGAGGCTGCTTCAAATATAACAAACAAAAGAAAGAGTAAGAAGGCAAGAAAAAACAGTGGAGGAGCAGAGTAAAGAATCCCTGCCCGGGAAACCAACAGCCTGATAATGCAGCTGGGTCAGACAGAGGCTGGACTAGCTCTCCAAAGCTGGTTCAGGCAGAGGCTGGTCACCTCGCTAAAGGAGACCTCGAACAGAGGGGAGAAGGATGAGAAATTGTCACCACTGGAGCTGTGGTTGCAGAAGCACTGTGGGCGATGGGAAACAGGCATGTTCCCTCAGGCTCCCTACTGGCTCCAGGGTCCATCTCTCCCTCCCTCCACCTGCCTGCTTCTAGAGCTCCCTCAAGTGACCCGGGACCTGCTCACCAGTTGTCCTGGACTGTGTGTGCTGCTATAAGTGTGTGTGTGTTTTTCCCCACAAATTCGACATATTTCTCCCATCTAATGCTCTAGCCCCTCAGAAAAGCCTTATTGTAAACTAACTGTGTTTGGACAAGACAAATGTTTCGAATGAAGCTCCAGCAGGTTGTGGAGAATGTTCTACACTGGTGGTGGCGGCAGTGGGGTGTTGGTAAGAGAGAGATGGTGGGGTGTGCTTTCTGAATCTCAGTAAGGAAGGCCAGAAACAAACAGCTTAGTAAAATAACTGTTTTAATAAGACAGAATAAGTAGAGGAATATAGATAACAAGTAAATCTCACATAACTTTAGATGCCAGGCACCGATGTTTGTGCAGCATTGGATGGAGCCCAGCTGCTTTTCCCACAGTGTGTTTTATAGATCCTTTCCATGGAGGGAAATGCCTCATTTTGGATCATTTGAGTTACTATATAATTTTCTTACAAGACAAAGGACATTCTCATGAGAGCTTGTTGCTGTGCTGTGTCATGGAGGCACCCACAAAACAGACAGCAGCAGCTAACCAAAAATTGTGGATTTATTGCAACCAAAATTTCCTGGCACTCTGGCCAAAATTAATTACAAGTTCAGATGTCAGTTGGGAATGCATTACTACATAACGAATTCCTAAACTCTAAGGAATACCCTTTAAGATGAACCACAATGTGTGCACACTTACTCATACAGGGGAAAATCTCCCACTCAAGGGTACCCAAACCACAGGGTCACTCAATGCCAGGAAGTATCCTTGAGTGGCATCCCAATCCAAGGGAAAAGCCTTCCAACTGCAAAACCTGGTTCTTCGAGGAGGACCAACTCCAGTCAGTTCTCTGGCAGGGCTCCTTTTATAGTCGAGTGTGAGCTCTGGTCATTCTAATTGGTTGGGGGTAAACACAGACAGAGGCAGACTGATGGAGTCTAGATCCTGAGGCACCCAAGTAACAGCCTTGAGGCATTGAGCAAATCTTTATCAGGTGTTTATGCAAACCCTGGTCTGTGTCAGGTCCTAGGACCAACTCCAGTCAGTTCTCTGGCAGGGCTCCTTTTATAGTCGAGTGTGAGCTCTGGTCATTCTAATTGGTTGGGGGTAAACACAGACAGAGGCAGACTGATGGAGTCTAGATCCTGAGGCACCCAAGTAACAGCCTTGAGGCATTGAGCAAATCTTTATCAGGTGTTTATGCAAACCCTGGTCTGTGTCAGGTCCTTGTCAGGGTGACTGCGCCTGCCACAGGCTGGTAGACAAAAGCAAGGCCCCGTAGGGGGTG
>NW_010424918.1:31073-35118 GCF_000710305.1 Buceros rhinoceros silvestris | reverse complement strand
CCGCCCCCTGCCACAGGCTGTTAGACAAAGGCAAGGCCACGTAGGGGGTGTAATCACTGGCACTGAGAGGGAGCTGCCTGAGGCTCCTCCGTTACAGTGATCTGGCTGAGCTCATCCTGCTCCTGAGGGGGGTGAGCAGCACAGCACGGCCTTGAAGACCACCCTGGACATGCAACACATGCAGGCTTGCACCTGCTCAGCCTAGCTGTGATGTGGGTCAGCACCTCCTAAACATGCACAGGGTCAAATATTTTCCCCCCTTGATCCGCATACAGCTTACCTTTCCCAAAGATATTATAAGTAACAGATTACATTAATAGCACACAGGCTTCTCAAGCCCTAAGTGTGAGGTCCTGCACAGCAGACGTGGCCTGACCAAGACCACCGACTCCTTCAGCACAATGTCTTCTGCAAGGCTGCCAGTAGAGTGGCTTCCTAAGTGAGGATGTTTCCGAATAACTGGATGTTTTCACACCTTGCAGCCTCTGAAAGGTTGCAGTATCTGTGTCCAGGCTTGTAGAAAGCAATTTGATTGTAACGGTGAAACAGATTTCTCGGAATAGGAAATACATCTGTGTGTTACATAGTAGCGCAATCAGAGTGTCAGCAGCTGATTAAAAGCACATAAATCTCAGTATTTCTTTCCAGCTTCTCAGGATGAGTTTTGAAAATTACTTAAGGCGCATGTTTTTAGAAAGGTACATATTTAGTCTTTATCCTGTGCTATATCTTGTAGCTTTAAAGCAGGTAATACTTGCTGAAATCGAATACAGACTTCAGTCAATAAACCTTTGGTGTGGTAAATGAAGCAGTGCCGGTAGCACACATTGCTGATTTCTTCTTTCAGCATTAACAGCACAAAAGGAAGACTGCAGTTCTAGGCTGTGATATGAATGCTAAGGATGCTGAAGTGAGACAAAACTGGTCGTCTTTTAATGCTTAATAAAAGCATTTTTTTAAAAAAAATTAAAATCTGATATGGAAACTCTGAAATGTTTGTGGGATTAATTTTTTAGTTGGAGACTAGGTAATCTAATACTGCTATACAAACATTTCCTTCAGGCCTTTAGCTGTCAGAAGTGGCATCCAACAGCCTTGGACACCAAAGGAGGCCGAAAAGGCAATAAAAGTGATAATGTGTAGGAGTAAATGTTAATGTTGCTGAGGGCAAGGATGACTAATAGGCAAGAAGGAATATTGCGTGTGCAAGGAGGCTACCAACAGGATGGAGCCAGGTTCTTTTCAGTGGTGCCCAGTGGCAGGACCAGAGGCAGGGGGCACGAGCTGAAACACAGGAGACTCCCTCTGAACATCAGAAAATACTTTTTTACTGTGAGGGTGACTGAGAACTGGCACAGGCTGCCTGAGAGGTTGTAGGGTCTCCCACCTCAAAGATACTCAAAGGCTGTCTAGACCTGTTTCTTGGCAACCAGCTCTAGCTGGACCTGCTTAGCCAGGGGGACTGGATGAGATGACCTCCAGAGGTTCCTTCCAACCTCAAACAATCTGTGATTCTGTGTGTCCAAATACAGATTGGATTTAATGCATGGTGTGTCTGGCAGCTCATTTTTGAAGAACAATAACTCAGTGTTCACCTCTAGCTAATTACTTTCATGCAGTGTCTTGAATGCTGGTAGGAAAAATCAGATTTCAACTGTCTGTTGATGTTGGGCAAACCGAGCTCCCAACCCAGAAGAAGACCAAGATGTTTCCTAGAGGAAGACATCTCTCAAAGTATGGGCTGAAAATAAATCAGAGAGAGGGAAAGTTCAGGCTAAAGAACTGGTCCTGCTTTGGCCTCACCACACTGGAACAGCTGGCTAAAGAAGGCTGAGGAAGGACTGTGGCCTCCCCTTAAAAGCTGAGTTCAGCTATAGGTGAGTGTTCTAGGGTATATAGCAACCACCAGTGTGGCCTGTGCTCAAAGCAGGCAGGAAAACACGGCCCACAGATGGTGGGCAACAGCAGTAACCTGAAGTGCTGTGACCTCACAGATGATTCCTACAGCAGCCAAGATGTTGGAGGTACTGGCTACAACTGTAGAGATGGTGAGGTGGTTTATGATAATAGATTATGCAGGTTCATGGGTCAAGTTCCCACCCTAATGGGAAGGGTACCCCAGGGAAGAGCAGCAGTGCATTTAAAGATTGTTGTACCTACATTACTTGTATTGTTCAGCCTTCTGCAGAGGCACAAGCAGCAGAATTGCAAACTGTCTAAAATGGATTGCCAACAACTGATCAAGCGGGCTCTGCTAGGATGATTCCTATGGAGGATGGCAAGCAATTTGGATACAGTCAGGTTTCATAATGATTTTGCAATCCAAGACAGGAAAGCAGCCATGTAAAAGCTGGCATGGAGAGCAGGCCAAGTAGTCTTGCTCTGGAAAGCCCCTGTTTGGATTACTGATGCATGAAGAGCCCCTCGGAAAAGAAATACAGAAACTAAATGGAATAATTTTGTTTTAGCACAGACCTCTGCTGATACCCAGATGTCTCAAAAAGCCTTCTTGTTTAAGGTGGGCATTTACAGCTAAAGAGGTTGTATTTGAAGACTGACAAGACAAAGGATCATGTGGTTTTGTCACGATGTTGGAAATACAAATACACCAGTATCTTTTTGTGTGATTCCAGCCATTGTATGGGTGAGGATATCCTGAATTATTTCATATCAATGATTTGTGTGCTAAGTGGAATGTAAAAATTAGCGAAAAATACCATAAAACATCCCAAACACCACCACAAATGTAAAATGACCTACAGGGTGGTCAATCTTTACTCTGGGTATTCTAAAATAAAAAGTGTTGGAACGACTTTGCTGTTGCCTCTTTAAGCCTCTTTAAACTTCATGGAAGTGAGTTCCCCACAGCTAGCTGTTCCCTGGGTGCGTTTCCTTGTTTGCTGTATCACAGGCAGGATAACAATTTTGGTATGAACCATGTCACGTCCACAACCTTTCAGTAGTGTAAACGGCAATCTCCAGTGTGGCCTGTGCTCAAACCAGTGAAGTCCAGGAAATAAAATGGTCGACTAAACTTTAGATGGAAACCTAATCCTGTGGGGAGAAACCCAGCTATTCAAAATCACCATGAAGAGTTGAGAAGTCTTCCTCTTTTGGTGAAGAAAAGGGGAGAGACAATGGCCCAAGTTCTTCATGGAAATTTAAGGATGGTGAGGGGTATCATGAACAGCATAGACCTACAACCTATTTGGAATAAATTCTGACTGATGATTGACGAGCTGATTAGAGCTTCCACACAGCTGTATGCAATGGTACAAGTCTTAGTACAGACTGAGCTGGAATATTGCTGCTTGTCAAAGGCTGTGTCCTCACGAATGTCAAATATTATACAAAGAGGGGATAGGTAATGCTTTGTCTGGAATATAACCCCTGTCAGGTAGCGTGCTAATGTGCGGACGGTTATTTCCAAATGAAAATCAGTTAAGCATGGAAAAGTCCTCTATGATAACTCATACATTGGATACATTGGAAGATTGCATATCAGTAAACATAAGTTTACAACACTGTGATTAGAAAGACCATACCGATTACAGAGTGTTCTGTAGTGACGAGTTTAAAAAAACGTTTTAAAAATAATGGTCCCGAGAAAGATAGGACATATCAGCTGATGAAAGGCAGAGGTTCCTCAACTGTGGGCATATATTAATAAGCAAAACACCGTGTGAATGTGTCATATGGAAGCATAAACCAGTTTGATAGAGAAGTTCTTTTGATATTATGTAGCAAAATTGTTATTTTCTTAGTGTTTCTGTTCTAGAAAAATGTCTGCAGCTATCCCTGGCTCTAAAGAATCATTCTGATGCAAAAGGTACCTTGTTATTGTGGGGAAAAAAAATGCATTCGGTGACATTTTAATGATAAGGCCACACAAAGTTGAAAACCAATCTTTACCAGAAATGACTGGGTGCTCTGCATACTCAGACTGTACATTTTGTTCCTCTCAGGTAGCCTGGCATTTGAAATGCTGGAGCCACCCTTTGTCCTGACATGTCCTGGCATGGCAGCTGCAGGGGTACAGAATAGA
>NW_010424918.1:30568-30944 GCF_000710305.1 Buceros rhinoceros silvestris | reverse complement strand
GGGAAAGAAATCCTTGAAAAATGTGGGAAATTCTTGAGTGCAAGTAATTCCTTCAGAAGAATTACACTTGTCCCATGAGTCTCAATTCATACCAGGTAACTTAGAAAGCAGATTTTTTTTTTTTTTCCTGGGATATCAATGCTAACCTCTCAAATGTGAGGTGTTTTCCATCTAAATACTATTGCAGTAAAGCAATTTTGATCATGCGTAAGTCATAATGCCCCAATTAATCAATACTGGTAGAAAGTGATTACCAAAACTTTAACTCTGTATCTGTCCATCAATCTGTCTGCTAACGGACAGTTGTTTTTTGGAGTGTGAACTATTTAACAGCTGTAGCACAGAGGCGAATGCTTGATATAGTTTTGCTAATGAA
>NW_010424918.1:0-30394 GCF_000710305.1 Buceros rhinoceros silvestris | reverse complement strand
CTTTGTCAAAGGCCCCTGAAGTACAAGCACAGGATAATACCAGCGGGCCCAGGGGTATAAACAGAAATCACAGATGGTCAGTTACAGATAAATGTAATTCCAAAAGGTGAGTAGAAACTATTTTACAGCAGCATTTGAAAACATGTAGACTGGTATAACAGACTAGTGCAGCTGGCCATGGCTGATCACATTGCATGTCTGTAGGGAGAATACAAAACAGCACTGAACTCAAACTACTCACTACTTGCATTCGTTCAGAACTGGGTGTGCAGAATGGATCCCTCTGGTGCTTGTTTTCTTACATGTGTAAGTATTTTTTATTATTATTAAAAGGAATTGTACCTGATTTTTGTACTTCATCTGGTACCGTGCTCTTGAGGCTTTTTTGAAATTGTATGGATTGTTCTGTCTGTAATCACAGCACACAGAATCCGGTTGACCTGGTATCCCTTCACATGCCATATCCTTTCCACACCTCTCCTGCTGCCTCACAATGAATTTGCAGATTAGCTCAAATAAACGCTTTGCCATATGTGTAGGTTAAAACTTTTGCAGAACAAAGGCTGCCTGGTTGGAGCTCTATTTTTATCATTAACTAATCTACTCACATATGCCCGGTGGCAGCTGCAAAGTGAACTCTACCCACTCTGGGTGGGATGCTCAGGAGTGCTGTCCTTGAAACTAGGCTATTTTAATACAGTATGAAGGGGTAGTGGTGTTGTAACACCACAGTTACTCTCACCAGCAACCTCCACCTGCCAGTCCAAGAGCCTAATCAAGGATTTTTCACCCTCAGATCAGGTGTTACCTGCAATTCCATAGATGGCCTTTGTCACATAAAAGCTAGTAGACCAAGGAATTGCCTGGTAAAAGAAGGTGACAGTGACGTCAATTGCTTTCTAATTTAAGTGGTAAAAGACAGAGACTTGTGAAAAGTTTTTGAGCTTTCTTTTCCCATAGAATGAACCTGAGGAACTGAAAAAGCTGTAGTGTGTTCACCAAGAGTGGGTCTAGATTTGGGCAAGCGAATGCACTCTGCAGACTCACCCTTAGCCCATGTGCATACGGAAGTTCCTAAACAGAAGCTGAGATCATGCACCGTCCTTGAGGTGTGGATAGCAGGGGGAGATGTCCATTATGAATGTAGCTGTGTTCTTGGAACCTGTCGTCCAGGTCTTTCCTTCAGAGAAATCACATTAAATGCAAGCTGCTCAGATTCCAGGCTATGTTGTCCAGCATGAAGAGCTCTACGTGTTTCTACATTTTGGGATTTGCTCTAACTTTTGAATGTTCAGACCTACTATTCCGGTAACACAGAGAACCCTGAGATGTAAGAACCTGGGAAACAGGTACTGTTTCTGAGCTATATATATTAGGATATTTTTAATGTTAAGGATATGTAGATACCCATAATGTAAGGATATCTGAATTTTGAGGTATCTGTTTAAGGGCTATTCAGCCTAATAGAGAAAGGCAGAAGCAGTAAGAAACCACACCTAGGTACATAAATGATAGGCATTTTGAGGAGAATAGTGGCAAACTTCAGGACTCCCTGGCCACTTAGGGGGGGACTACGGGAGCATGCCCTCAAAGGCATGAAGAAGTTCAACTGTATCTTTGTGGCTAAGAAGGGCAGAAACAAGGTTAACAGGGGGCTTGTGAGAGAGAAAAAACATCACAGGAAATCAGTGTGGGTTTATGGAAATTACTGTGGAAATCTTGCTGTGGGGCTCATGGGGAGCTTAATGTACGTAAAGAAAGACAGGAAAAGGGACGAGTCAAGGGCAGGTAAGGGAAGAAGGTACTTGGGGAAATGGAGAGGAGGTGAGATAAAATGTATTGGGCATGTTTAGCAAGCTGCTGGTCAGCACACCTGTCTGGGCATGCTGCACATCTGATCCATACAGATTGTCTTTTCTTAAACTCTATCCCCTTCTATTTTCTGTTTCTTTTTGAAAAGTGTTCCAGCATCAGAAAGACAACCCATTGGATTAGAGCTGCTTTTGAACAAGCTCAGAGTAAGACTCCGCTTTGGTTTATGAACTCGGGTGCACCACACTGAGTTCAGGTTCTTGATGCTGTTCTGTGGTCGTTGCTGGTTTTCTGGTTGTTAGAAGCTTTCCAGTGCTTCTGAAGTAGCAGCGTGTTAAGTGGCTGCTGAGCTGACAGTACAAGCTTTAATCCGCACGGCTTCTTTAGCCTTGGACTTGATGATGGAAGAGGCAAAGAAACAGCTGAAGCTGGTTGAAAAACCCATCAAAGGCAAATAACTTAGCTAACACGTTTTGTAACCAGTGTGTTTCTCAGGAGCAATAAGATTAAGTGGATCAGCTGGTGTGCTCTGTGTCTGGTGGAAAGAAGCTTATTTAAAGTAAGAGGACTAGGGAATCTGTGCCTCAGTCCAGAAGGAAAATGAGTTCCCCAGAAGACCTTCACTATCCTCAAATCATCTTGCAATACAGCAGTGGATTTTTAGTCTCAAAGGTAAGAAATATAACTCAGTCTTGGATAGATCTCTAAGACTGGAAGGCTCAAGAGCGTCAAAATGCCTGAGAAGAAAGAAGTTGATAATAAAGCATCCTAATACTACATTGACTTCAAAACTGGCATACAAACGGTGGAAGTCTAAAAGTAAAGAAAAATAAGGTAGACTTGGCCCTCAGGATAGATCTAGTCTTTATTGAGGCCTCCCTGACCTTTGGAGCTTGGATGAGCAGACCTGGTCTCTGCATGAGCAGAGACAAACAGGAGCTTATAGCTGAAGGCTTGCTGTCTGACCGCCTCCAGTGTGGAAGGTTCCTTCAGCCATGGGATTTCTTCCCACTTTTCATTTTTGGAGTTTGAGAAACAGGGGGCTGACTTCAATTGCCTTTTGTTTTCCCTGTTAAACCATGCAAAGAACAAGATTTTTCAAATACGTTCTTCCCTCCCCAAATTTACCATGCAGCAGGCTGAATTTTATAACATTTGTATATTATGTCCTTGGGAAAATAACAGAAGACTGGCAAGGAGAATTGTAAACACGCTTAAGTGACTTGGAGCTAGGGTGTTGAAAAACACATATATCATTCTGTTTGTTGTATATCCTTGTGGGTTTGACAAGTAGAACATCTGTGTTTTGATAACGTAGGTCTGTGATGGACTCAGAGGCACCTTAGTGAACATCCTTGAGATTCCTGCCCTGCTGTGAGAAAGATCAAAGCGCAGTGGAAAACTATGCCTACAAGAATCCCCGACAGATAGGAGAAAGCAGGAGATTTGAAAGGCTTTTTGCTCTGTAGCAAGGACCGATCTCTGCATCCCTGCTTGCATGCCTCCACCTGGGTGCTGCTGCAGAAATCCCTGGTTCACGAGGTAACAAGAATAAATATACTTTTTGCATTTTAACCATGTCCCTTCAGATGGGAGGGACTATGAATACAGAGTGTGTTACAATTACTTTCTTCCAGACAGCTTATCTTTAAGGCAGGCAGTAGTTTCAATTTCCGTGATGTTTGCTGATGCTGTTTCCCTGTGTGTATGTTTTTGCATAAAATTCCTCTATTCAATTTCAGCTTTAATTTTCCTTGTTTACAATCTACAGTGCTTTCAAAGTTCACTTTCATGTCAAATTTTTGAAAAATAATCTTAACGATGTTCTTACTGAAGGTAAAAGAGTATTCCCTCATGGATGTTACCAAATCATGTGCCGATAATAGTAAACTAAGTTGCTGACGATACTAAATGAGGAGGAACCATTGATTCCCTCAAGGGTGGAGAGGCCTTACAGAGAGATCTTGATAGAGTAGAGCACTGGCAATCACCAACCCTATGAAATTTAAGAAGAGCAAATGCCAGACGCTGCACCTGGGACGATGCAGTCCTGGACATACTTATAGAATGGGTAACAAGAGTCTTGAGTACATCACCGCAGAAAGGGACCCGGGAGCTTTTGTTGATGGTAAGCTCAAAGTGAGTCAACAAATTGCCCTGATGGCCGAAATGGCCAACTGTATAATGGGATGCATTAAGCACAGTATAGCTAATCTATTGAAAGAAATGATTGTCCTACTATCCTCAGCATTGGCACGGCCTCACATTGAGTGCTGTGTGGATATAAAAATTAATGTGTCTAAATTATACTACTATTGAAACGCTAAAAAGAAATGCTGAAATTCATGACTGGCCAGAACTCAGTATGGGGTCAATGTACTAGAGGTTTTCTTGCTGCATTTGACCTTTCCCCTTTCACACATATCTCTGACCTGGGAGATAGGCATCAGTAGATCTTCCTTAACAAGCCCCTGAACAGTCTTCTTTTACAGACTCTGAAAAGAAAAATAACTCCTGTGTTATATGACAAGTACAGCAATCGAAAGCAAGACACATCTTAGAAATTTGTCAGCAATAAAGGGACCACTTTACTGTCTTGGCTGGGTTTAAAAGAGAAATGTGAGGGCGGTGAGAGCATTAAGAAGTTTGATGTTTTTCTCCACAGAGTCTCATTTGTGTGAGTAGTGGCTTGTCCCCTTGCGTACCTGTAGGTTTGGCATTTTCTCATGCCTTGCTTGATACATTCTTCTGGTTTCCAGACTTGCCCTCCTCCCATTCAGTCGGTGCTATTAGGCTGAGAGACTGTCTGCAGCCTCTTACACCACTGCCCCAGCACTGCTGAGCACTGCCAGGATTGATGGAAACTGTCAGGCTCCCTCACTGCCTCCATCACTGCTTCCTCAGCTCCTGATGGCTCTGTTTTTCATTGCCTCTCTTTCTAACCGTGGACGAAGGAAGCCAAGGAAGGCTAGTTTGCAATGTCCCCTTGCACACTATAAATGCCAAAGTAATGATTCCCAGTGTTTTGTTCCACTAAAAGTGTTACCATTAGGCTGGAGGTGACATAGTTCACTTACCTCTCATTAGTCTTTGTCCCTTTGCTCTCGTGAACTGTGTGTCTGCATGTCTGACTGTGAGGGCTCTCTGTGCACATCTGCCGAGGTTCAGCTTTCTCCAAGGAAAAAAACCCTGCAGTGGCTTCGTGCTGTAGGTTCAGCTGCCATCTTTTTGAGCTTATGTTTTTCAAGATAACAAAATCTAACACAGTGGTTATCTAATGTCTCTACTGATATTTGTATCTTCTGTATGAGACAATTATACGAGCTCTTTAAATGACATTTTTCTCATAAATGTTTTGTTGTATTTTGTTTTAAAATAGCTACTCTCAGAAGGGAAGATCAGGTATGTGCTGTAACACTGTGCTGTTAGCCAAGTTATCATAGTAAAAATCCCACTAAGTATCACATTGAACCCTGAGAGCTTTGAAAACATTGCCTACAGAGCTGGGTTCTCAGCAAAACCAGTAAGCTCCAGTGGATTTCAGCTGGGGGAAATGGGAAGTTTCTATTCCAGCCATGACACCCCCTCCAGACCTGTTACAAGCCAAGCAGGGACGTGCTCCAGCGCTTTTGCTCTTTCGTGGTCTTCTGTGATGCTGAAATATGACTTAAGGTAGAGGTGCTTCTTCCCAAAATGAAGGGTTAGGATCTGGCCTAGTAGCTCAGCTGAAAAACAACTCGTCTTGTCAGAGCTCAGCGTGTGTTTTGTTTCTCTTTCTTCAACCAGGTGGTGGAGTGCTGCTGGTTGAGTCACTTCTGAATGAAGATAGAAGTGGGCCTTTAGAAACCCAACTGTACTCGATGAATATGTTGGTCCAGACAGAAGGAAAAGAGCGAACAGCAGCAGAGTACAGCAAGCTGCTGGAGGCAGCTGGCTTCCAAGGGATTCAAGTCAAGAGGACTGGAAAACTCTATGATGCTGTTTCTGGAATGAAATAACTCTTCTGCCCCCTTGCGTGTATAAGTAGGGAAATGAATTAAGGCATCAACTTAGCGTTTAGTCAAGGCAGCGAACTCTTTTGTAAGCTGATGCATTGTCAGGAGAATCATTGGCTATTAAGCACATATGGATTGTATGTCTGAGTTTGGGAAAAATAAGACCAGCTCCGCAAGAAATTACACAGGAAAGAAATGTGCCAAGGAAAGCTTATACTTACTGATCTGTTCACAGTTTCTATTTCAGGTTTTCCCATATTCTTTCCAAGTTTAACATGGTACCTGACAAAGACAAATTTTAATTTGTATTCTGTTTGTTTCCTGCAAAATAAACATATGCACTGTAGTGAGCTCCATTTTTCTCATATTCCCTGGGGACTGATCAAGCACAGAGTAAATTCTAACTCCTCATGACTGGTCACTTTTGAACCTGTAATTCTGCCCTACAGGATGGGATCATAGGGGCAGCCAGTGATAGCTGATGTGGGAAATGAAAATAAATCCCAGTTAATTAAATATTTCTCCCTCCTTTGCTACAGTTTGTGACACACATTGGTGCAAGGTATAGAGCAGCATCTACAGAAGGCCTGGATACTTACAGGGTCAGTAGTATGATTTGTTGTTAGAGGAATTAACATACTCCTTACACATCCTCCTTAGGATTTAAGAACTGGATTTCTGGATGTGAAGAGCCTACAAATACCAGAATTCAGAATTCTTACTTCTGAAGCCAGTTTTTCTTTAACCAGGAATTGGGCAGAGGGCAAGGTGGCCTTTTCCTGTGGATCATCTCATTTGTGGAAAATGTCCTTCATGGAAAGAATCTCATGGATGTGGAAATGGTCTTGGAGGAACACAAGTTTTGTTGCGACAATTTTGGGGGATGTCAGCTTTTGTGGTAAGTGATCAATTCAAGGGCAAGACAGTGTCCAAGGGCAGGTCCATGGAAAAGCCAAGACACCAGGAAGGTTCATGGAAAGCTGGTATGAAAAATGATGCTGTATTTTTATTAGAATACTTACTGACTTGTGAAAGAGAGAGTGTTGCAGCATAGTCTGATGGCTGTTGGGAGGGCAGTGATTCTTCTGCACTGGTAAAAATTTTGAGAGCCCAGGGAGTAGCAGCTGTGAGGCAGAGAGAAGTAGAGGAGGATCTAATTATCCATCAGGGATCTCTGCCACTTGCCATCTGCTATTTCTTTAAATCAGTTGGCAAAGTACAGCTCGCAATAGCCCAGATGCCTGGCACAGGAAACATTTGGAGGAGGTGGTGGGAACTGACTATCTGTGCATGTGGCTTGAATACCAGTTGATGATGAAGCAACTGGTGCAGTTTCTTAAAGAATATAAAAAGGGTACAATTAGTATAAGAAGTAGGAATTTTTTCCTTGTCAAGGCCTGGTCTCCAAGCCCCAGAAGAAGAAGATAGCCTTAATTTTGACATGCCACACTTCTGCATGTGTGTCATTACAATGTTAACAGTCATCAGGCTCTGTTCAAGCTGGAGCTTCCTTCAAAGAAAGTTGTCCTCTGCCAGTGCCTAGCTGTAACGTTTTAGTACAGCTGTGAACCCTTGTGATTGCTCAGCAAAAGTTAGAAGGATTAGAGCTCTGGGCAACAGATAGACCTCTCCCTTCTGAACTGCTGCAAAGCGCAAAGACACTATCCAGAGTGGCACCATCCGGATATAGGCTCCATAGAGTGTTCCCCAAGCCACCTCACAGAAGTGTTGGACACCTTTCAGCCCAGGGTCTTTGGATGGATTAGGACTCAGTGCACAGCATGCAGATGCTCTTATTTCAGACATCACTAAAGCCTGGTTGAATAGGGCATTATCTGATACTGTCGAATGCTTCCATCAGCGCTGCCTCTGGACAATCCTAAACATCCACTGGACTGACCACGTGACTAATGCTGCTGTCCTTGAACAGGCAGAGGTCACCAGCATTGAGGCCATGTTGCTGAAAACGCCACTGCGCTGGGCAGGGCACGTCTCCAGGATGGTGGATCGCCGCCTCCCTAAGATTGTGTTCTACGGTGAACTCGCCAACGGGTGCCACAAGAGAAGAGCTCCAAAGAGGAGATATAAGGACTCCCTGAAACAACACCTCAGCCTAGGCCATATTGACCACCATCAGTGGTCCACCCTGGCCTCCAATCGGGAGATTTGGAGACACACCATATATAACGCTGCTGCCTCCTTTGAGAGCACACGTAGAATCAGTCTCGAGGAGAAAAGACAACGCAGAAAGAACCGTGCCTCGACTATACCACCCAAGGAGACCTTCCGGTGTGCTTTTTGCAACTGGACTTGCCTATCCCACATTGGCCTTTTCGGCCATCAGCGCGCTTGCAGTAAGCGTGGGTGAAGCCCTTCCCACATCTTCGTCCACCAAACCAAGCCATGGATGATTTAGAATGTTATGCCTATATGCAGCTGCAAATAAAGTGCAGAGACCAGAAGCTAGGTCTTGCAACATTTCTACAGTGCACATTTTGGGATGGTCAAGGTGAGATCTGAGTCCTCCAAAAAGTAGTATGATAACCGTATGTTAATTTTGTGTGGCTATATAGAGAGGGGTGTTAGAATGACTCTCTCTGTCTAACTGCATATATTTGTCTATAACAGGTATTCCATCCTGAATTTTAAATCGATATGTTTTCCCATTTGTGAAGGAAAGTCCTTCCTTTATATTTTTTTAGGGTCTAGCTGAGAAATACCACACTTGTCAGGTCTGGACACAATATAATGTATGTATTTAAAACAGGATATGAAGTAAAGTATGCTTGGTTGTGGTAGGTTGACTCTGGCCAGCAAACAAGAAACTAGAAACTACCAACTGCACACTCTCTTTAGCAAGCCAAAGAAAGAGGCAGGAAAAAACCAGAACATGTGGTGCAAAGGCAATCACTCACCACCTCTCACCGGCAGACTGATGCCCAGCAAGTCTCTGAGCAGCAACAGCTGCCTTGAAAAGAATAACCCCATTTTTTTTTTACTACCGCTGGCATGGGATATCTCTCTGGTCAGTTTGGATCAGCTGTACGTGATGGGTCTTCTCCCAGTCTCTTGCCCATCTCTTGCCTAGTCGGTGCAGGGGCAGAGTGAGAAACAGAGAAGGCCCTGATGTTGTGCAAGCACTGCTCCGCAATAGCTAAAACATCCTTATTTTATCAACGCTGGTTTGGTAACAAATGTAAAACACAGCACTGTACAGGCTATTGTGAAGAAAGTTAACTCCGTCCGAGCCAGACCCAGTACAATGGTAAAGAGGAAATGTAAGTTAGATGCATGTTTTAACTACAAAATTGACTACCTTGAATAATGTGTATCTGACATACTAAACACACGGCTAGTGCCAGAAGGGGAAAAAAGGGAAAAAAAATTGAATTGTTTTGAACCTTGCTTAGAGAAGACAAGGAACACTCCTGTGCTTGCAGGAATTCTAAATGTCTTATTATACATCCATTGCATCTCTCATGCTTAAAGCATCATACTGCTCACTGCCTGAATACCTCACAAAACTATAACTACATATGTAATTTCCCTTGAAATTCTGCTGTTATGCTTCTGCATTTTTAAAATCTAGGAGTGCTAAATAGGACACAAACATATTGTCATCAAACCAGTTGGTGTTTGAAGTAATGATCGTGTTAGTCATGTGAAGCAGAGGAAGAGTTAATACTAGTTTATATTTGAGATAATTGTCGTGGTTTGAACCCAGCTGGCAACTAAGCACCATGCAGCTGCTTGCCCAACCCCTATCTACCACCAGGGGAGGAAAGGGAGGAAAAGGTAAAAGTAAAGCCATGTAGGATAAGATTAAAAGAGTTTCCTTGAACAACACAAAGAGAGAAAAAACAATGCACTGATTGCTGACACCACTGCGCCGAGCTGCCACGCCCCTTTGAAACTGTGCACCCTCCAGCTAGGTTCACCTTATATACTGGGCACGATGTCAGTATGGCAATGAATATCCCATTAGCTGGTTTGGTCTGGCTATTCCTGGCTGTGGAAATTAACCCTATCTGAACCCAGGACAGATATACATATATTCTCTATATTATATAGAGATGTAAGCATGAGAAAATTTTCAAATACAAATTATTGCAGAAAATGTTTTCTGTTGTTAATTTCTATTCTTGCACATCTGTGTTCTCGTTTATAGCCTATTAAGTGCAGTTGGTTTCTGCTCTGGTGTAGCCATCATCTCACTTGCCACTAGATGTGGCTGTTGCTGCACTTGTCTGCTGAGATGGCGTCAGCCACGGTAGAGGGAAAAACTGAAAGCTCTGTGGTCGTTTGCAGTCACAGCTGAAGTGCCACGTAAATTACAAAGTTTAGATATTATGGACTGAAATAAAAGTGGTTAAAGAGTCTCTGCATTCAGCTCAACAAATGAAAACCCATTTTTGTTACGCAGCTCTCAGTCTGGAGCCAAGTGTGAAAGAAGGAGCAGTGAGGGCCATGACATGAACCCATCCTTCCTGACCATCTTTAACATGAAGCAGAGTGCAAGGCCCTTCTTCATAAAATGTTGTGCCAGTCCAGCAGAGCTGGTCCATAAAAGCCCTTTTACAGTGTCACAGGAAAACTGACATTGTGGTATGTGGGCCTTACATTTCATTTCCTCTTGTCACTCAAAGAAGAAAAGCATCCTTGAAAATGCAGAGCCAGCTTACATCACCGGGTTGGTGCCTCTCTACCGGTGCTGCCAGGTGGGGAACAGATTCCAGCACAGGGACCCCACGGTGCTCAGCCTGTTTTCCTACTGCCCCATGTTGGCCATGGAGAGAACCCAATGACTCACTGGTCTTCCTGGCCATGGCTGTTGGCCTCAGTGTTCATCACCCCTTCTTCCATGGTGGGTCACTGCCTGGCCCTGTCTGTGGCAACCCATGGAGGTCATGACAGTGCTCTGTGGCAGCCGTCAGCATGAACCACTAGCCTGCAGCCCTTGCCAGCCCTCTTGGCCCTTGCCTCTGTCTCCTCCATTGCTGCCTCCCTGTGGGGGTGGCACCTCCAGAACCATTCCCAAGATCCTGAGGCCTCTGGCAGCCTCCCTGATGGGCTGCCTCACCAAGCCCTACCATTCTGTCCCCTCTGTGGGGTCTGGTTTCCCACACCAGCTGCCCTGTGACCACAGTCACCAGTCTGGTGGTTCTCAGTGTCTGCCAGCCAGCGCCCTGTTGTCTGCCATAAATGTATAGCAGTTGTTCACAGATGGGTTACAGCTGCTCAGGGCACATCACCAAAGTCATCAAAGCACTATGCAATGGAAGCTGTGAGCCCTGCCCGTGGTTTGTGACTGTAAGAAGCAAAGGCAGGTAATGTGATCTGCCTGGATTCATCACAAAGTCCAGGGTGAAGTCAAAAGTAGCACCGATCCCCACCAAGACCATGCTGGTGCGCTAGTGACCAGAGGGACTCCATTGGTACATGTCATTGTCATGGTCTAGCCGTGATACTCAACAAGCTTTTCCATGGATCTGGTCATACCAGAGTTTCCCTACTGCAGCATCAACACATTTAGTGTAGACAGTGGACCCTGTGATACAACTGCTATCTTTATTTTCTTCAAATTTCTGTACCCACTTTTACCTGTGGTGAGCAGAAATGGACCCCATTTCCTCCTGTCTTTGGATTCATGTTCTGCATACATCCACACTTCTGTGTGTTAGACTTTGCCTCCTGCAGTAGTTGAAGACGCAGTCCTGAATTCCACAGCAGCATGTGAACAGATACAGACCAGAACTTTTTGGCTTTTGGATAATTTCTGAAATCTTACGAAGGCTAAAATCATCACTGGAGGTGGAGATTGTGAAGAAACTGTTTTTCCCTCACTCAAATTTATCCCAACTGTGGTGATTTGATGTTGGCCAGCAGCTAAGCACCATCCAGCTGCTGGCACCCTTGCCCCCACAGCAGGATGAGGGAGAGAATATGAAGAGCAAAAGTGAGAAAACTCATGAGTTGAGATAAAGACAGTTAACAAGCTAAGGAAAGAGGGAGAAAAACCAAGTGACGCAAATGCAGTCACTCACCACCTCCCACAAGAAGGTTGATCCTCAGCCAGTCGTCAGGCAACCACTAGCTTCCCCAAACCATGCAGGTTTTATTGCTGAGCATGACATTATGTGTCATGCAACATCCTTTTGGTCATTCTGGGTCAGCTGTCCAGTCTACTTGCTGGGGGAGCAAAGTGGGGAATAGAGAAGTCCTTGAGGCTGTGCAAACACTACTGGTGTGTTATCAACACTGTTTTAGTCATCACAAAACCAAAATACAGCACCATACAGACTGCTATGGAGAATATTAACCCCATCACAGACAGATCCAGCACATCAGTTTGAAAGAAAATTCCACTGGGATTCAAGGTCATGATTCAGTATTGACAACTAAAGTGAGCTTCTGAAAGATCAGTGCGTTGCATCCAAGAAGGAAGTGCCTTTTTTACTTTCTCTCATTGCTGAACCATCATTGTGGGTGGTAGATGAATGTATGGGAAGTCACGGTTTTATTCTGATTATGTGGTGTCCATTTCAATGTTCAGTCTTCTCTTCTACACTTCTGTGAGTGTCTAAGAATAACTTTCTTTGTTTCAAAATGCCTTTTAATCCCCATAGTCAATGGAAAAGTCCTGAAAACTCTGTCTAGGTGCATGCTAATGAATAACAAAACAATGCTAAATAAAAGAGAAAAAATCTTTTATTCTTCTAAAGCAGGACTTTTGGTGAATCTAATTAATCACTAAGTGTGGGTTTGGAAACAATTCCTCTTTGCCTGCCTTTTCAGGATAAGATATTTATACCTATGTAAATGCACTTTTAAGCTAGTCACAGTGTCTTAAAGCCTTGACTGAGGCACCTAATTCTCTGAGCACCTGGATGCACAACAGGGACCTTCTAGAACTGCTCCTACATACCTGGAACTCGAACCTTGGAGGGTGAGCTCATACAGGAAGACTGCTGAAGAAGACATGCAAGATCTACTGAAGATGGCAGTATAAGTACTGGGGAGGAGGCCAGTGTCAGATGTATGACAAGTGACCATCATGGAGCAATTGAAATATGAAGCTGAGCCTCGACGAACTGCAGTTAGATTTTCCAGCTCCTTCATGGAAGTAATACATCCCATCTGCACAGAGATGTCAGGGTGAAAGTGAAATGGAGAGTGGAAGTGTGGGTTTGAAAGAGCCAGTCTACAGGGTTCATCTGGGGGTTGGGTTAGGGTTAGTGTTTGGGTTGAAAGAAAGCAAGCAAGCTTAGAGCTCCAGGTGGAGTGGGGCTGGAAATGGTCTGTCAGTGGGAATGATCGGTGCCTGTAAGACGTTTTTGGTCTAGATAATATTTTGATGACTTTGTTGAAGGCCCTCCCCAAACTTAATTTCCAGCTGATGTGCAGACTGCAAAGTTACAGTTGCTTCTTGGTATGTTGATGAAGTAATATTACTCCTTTCCTTCCACCAGGGCAGGTGGTGTAAATATCTTACTACTCTTTCCTCATCTGAAAGATTGTTTTATGGTGTATGAAGACATTTCAAATATGACACCTTCCTCCTGAATGGCTTATCTTGTTTAGGAACTTTTTGACAGAGGTTTCAGATAATATTTATTTCTATTGTGGGTCATTCACATTAAAATGATAAAATTTGCTTTCATTTGGGGCCAGAAGCTTTTATTTACAGTGTTGTCAACCTTAAGTGATCAAAGATTAGAAAGGCCTGCAAATAATGAGATTTATTTTTAAAGTGTATTGGCATTTTTAACTTGTTTTCACATTTATGAGACTCTAGGACATGTTTTTTACATTTATGAGCATGTCTGCACAAATAGACAATCTAGACATCTCTCTGCCTCTCTTTTAATGAAAATGAGATTTTACTTGCTTGTGATTCTCTGGCTGTGAGAGAAACCTCCTACCAGGTAAAAAAGAAAATGAAATTTGAGAGTTAATGAAAACAGAGAAGCAGTAGTATATTCTGCACTGTTTGAGGTGGACTCATCTCATCCAAACCTCTGAAAGTGGTTCCTTAGGTTCCAGGCACTTGAGGGTACCTTTCTCCAAAACATTGTGTATGTTCTATTTCCCTAGAGGGACTGGAAAGCAAAGTGAGGGTGGCTGGTGGAGACAAAGGCATCAGATAATCTCCTCTGCAGTGCCTTTAACTCAAGAACAGATGCCTTTCTGAAATGAGTGTTCAGTTCAGTGAGCTGTTGAGCTCAGTAATAGACATCAAAGTATGCATTATAAGTCTTTGCAAAGGCCATTATCTTCATGGGGCTAATATCACCGCGCTCTTGTTACAATCACAGGAGACCAAATGAATCAGGTACAGAAGAAGTCTGCACTTAAATCCATCTACAGGAGCCTCCCTCTTACTTGAAAGTAGAAGGAATACAGGGAGAAAGCACCCTCAGCAGAGAGAAGTCAGCCTTTCGACACATTCTGTGATAGGTGCTAAATCAAATCTCAAAGCTGTAATGGTCTTTCTTATCCTTAAAAAACAACAGGGCACGGTTCATGAGCCACTCTTGCCCTGCAGATATCACAGGTCATTGCAGGGGTTGTGTCAAGTGGTTTTGGAGAGTTCCTTTGCATGCTGCAGTCACTGTGCAGTGTTCCTTCCCTACCTGTGAGTTATGTGGCTCGAAGGTGACTTTGCCAGGAGCTGCAGCCTGTGAGTAATGTGTTCTGAATGCTTGCTCGCTTTCCAGACAAAGCGAGGTGCTACGTTCTGCAGCAGCCAGGCACGAACTCAAATAGTGAAATGCTGCTGACCAAACAGCCAGCAGGGATGTGTGGGGCTGACTCAGGTCCTTGTCAACTTCACCACCACCACCTTAAAAATAAAAGAGTTTAGAAAATTATTTTGATCATTTGACCACACCAGCAATATTACTTTCATGTTAAAAAATAGCCTGAAGGAAGTGGTGATATCTGTGAATTAATTACCCTTTTAAGTGAATGAATTAAGTGGCTAAATGTGAACTCTCTACAGTTTTTACCAAGGAAGTGTTAATTTACCCTGAATGAGTAGCACTACAAAATCAGCCTGTGTTATGTGATGGAAGAAAAAATCTTGTACACGTGTGCCTGTAAGCTCTCCCAAGCATTTCCTTCCCACAATGGACACACGATATCCAGCCCATCTCAGCATCTTCCATGCTTGTCATTTCTTGTCCTCATAACCCCCTCCCAACTCTGCCACTGTTTGTTGTGATCCTTGCTTCGTAAAGTCCGCTGCAAATTGTGGGCAGGGTATGGATCTGTCACTTCATGTGCACGTAAGGCATCCTGCCTGCCCATGGATTGGGGTGACTCAGGAGAAAGTGTTTGGTCTCAGGATGTGGCTAGCCAGTGTGGGTAGGGGCCGTGTGGGTGGTGTACCCCAAACCCTGACATTCCCTACCTAGGCACAATGACCTGGCTTAATATTGCAGCAGTAACTCCTCAAATAGGTTGGGCAGGCATTAGTGAAAAAAGGCACAGCCCAAGTCCTGAAGACCTTTACACTGTAAATAGGAAGGCTTGCGAAAAAGTGGCACAAGGTGCCTTTGATTTCTAGAATGAACCTGTAGGTGGGCAGGGAAGTACCGGCAGAAAAAGATACAAAACCAGGCATGTCCATGGATTGCCATTTGCTCATGTTGCTGCTCTGTTCCCTGAGTCAGCAGATAAGCTAGTCACAGCCAGATGCTACAGCTGCATATATAAACTGATATTTAAGCTTGATGAGTCGGAGAATTCCTGTCTCAGTCAGTGGTAATTCTGCCCTTATCTCCAGGAAGTGCAAGAATGGGACATTTTGATTCATCAGACCTAATTCCCTAAATGCAGTCCTTCTGTGAGTTAATTCATTACACCAGGAAAAGGCCAATGACACAGACTTAGCACTACTGTGTCTTTGATGAAAAACATTTACAGGGCGAGCTCAGTGTCCTTTCTGTTCTTTTGGATGTTGAAGTAATTTTATTGTTTAGGCATCGGCATCTTTATTGGGAAGATGAGTATCAGCTGGATGATCTTAAATGAAAGCACTGCCACCTCTCCTTCAAAAAGATTAATTTTTTTTTTCCCGTGAATTCCAGTATGGAGGATATGAAAAAGCCTGAAGCCAAGTTGTGCTTGACAGGTCATTGACAGGGGAATTCCTGACTGCTCTGAATTTAATACAGAAGCATGAAGACATCATCAGTTTCATCAAAAGCTCTTCCCATTTTGCTTGGTAAATGACAATCGTTGTGAAGAAGACCTGTTCTCCACATGAGGAACACACATTTCCATTGTCCAACAGGGATTTTTGATGACATCTTTTTATGTTTGGGGATCTTTCATGTGCATTTTTTGCCTGTCATTATTTTAATGCACGTATTCCAGCATTAGATGCACTGGCATCCTCCAGCAACCTTTAACCGTCCTTTAAGTAAATTGCAATCAGCATAACTAGTTTGAGCAGAACTTTAATTGAGAAATGTGATTTAGGAGGCTCTTACACATGGTAATACAATCTACAAAGTTCTCACTAAAAACATTTTTGCTAATAAGCAATTAACTTTGGACTTCAGTTTTCCACCTAGTGAATTTTCAGCTGTGTTGAACTTCCATCTGTGACACTGAAGAGCAGTGCCAGCCTTTGAATAAACATAGTAGGCTAGGTGTGGAAAGGTCCTCTGCGAGCAGACTTGAGTGACTGCCTTTTGTCAGTGAAGGTGCCCCATTTCCAGAGACAGTGATGAAGGCTAGACATTCAGAGGAAAAAAACCCACATGATTTTAGCAGAGGCTTTGCTGCCCCTCTAAGCTTATCCAGGTGAAGCTGACAAAAAATGATGGTATATTTGAGCAATGACTTGTGCCCATGCATTCTGTGACAATTTGGTTTTCTTGCATCTGACTAGGTTCTTCTTAGAACAATGGGATGGGAGAAGCAAACTGGCTTTTGTATGTTTTTTGCCCTCCTGCTAATGTTGAATAGTGGTAGGACAGCAATTTGAGTTTTGAATGATGGTTATACAGTAAAAGCAAGTTTGTACCTTGTGCTGGGGATGGAAGTTTTCTCCAATGGACACAGATGGCTCTTATGGACAGAGTTCTTACTTCCTCTCTCATCACTGATCCCATACTGAAGATAGCCTTGCACCTTCTCTACCTTTGTATTTTTTAAAACCTTGGAGTTTTTGCTCCTTCAGAGGAGGTTCAGCTCCTTTTACGTGTCTAGAGAGAACCTCGTGGTTGGTTTCTGTGACTGTATAAGCAACACGTCACGCAACAGAACTGCTCAGGGCAGCAGGGGTCTGGAAGCAGTTTCCCATTGAGGTTCACGGTATGTTGTAACTCTGAAAACATGCTACAGCTCATGAATCACTTCATTGTACCAGTGAGGAATATGATTGGAAAACACGTCTATATACTATAAAAAACGAAGTTCAGCTTTTATAAAGAAAAAAACCTTTAAATTCTTGCCCGTCTTTTAGTAATTTTTATAGGAACTTCTCCGAAATTCCCAGTAATGAAACTTAACTGAAAATGGAGTTTCTGTCACTTTTTCTGAGACAAAAATTAATCCATCAAACTTAAATCAGCCAAGGCAAACAAAATACACACGCACACAAAAATCCATAAAATGAAAGCCTCCACTTTTCGCCAGAAGCATTGATTGCAAATCCATTGTTTTATTTCTTCCTATTTCTCAGTTCTTCGTTTGACATTCAATTTGTGATGTCAAAATTATTTGCCATGCACTGTAGACTCTAGAAGTTCGAATAACATTTCGGTTTTCTTCCCTTTATTTATGTTTTCTCAGCCTCACTCAGTAGTAAAGCTTCCAAGTGTACTTCTATTGAAGGCATAATCCTTTATCTATGGAACAAGTACAAAAGATGCTTTTTCATTCTACTTAAAGCAAAATGGAAATTTTAAACTTCCATCAAAATTTTCTAATTTCTCAAGAAGAAAAATTGCAGTCTTACTAAAATTCAGAAATGAAAAACTCGGTAAAAAAGATTTTCCCCTCCACCCCTCCCCTGCTTTACTTGTTTATTCGCATCGATAGCTTCAGAGGCTAACGTGACATTCTGCAGAACTGGAGATGGCCATTATCCATATTAGAGCATCACTTTCACTTTTCTCTGCAAAGCCAGCATGTAACATGGCAGCACCTCTTGTGGTTCACAATCTGAAAGCTACTTTTTTTCACCACAATGAAGTAGAAATGTAAAACCTGAGAAGTCAGTAAGTAGAAGAGTATGTGGCTCAATTCTTTATGTTAGTCCAAGCGTACTCAGAGAAGATAATAAACCAGTCAAAAGAACAACACTGCTATGCATTAAAAGATAAATTGCAAGGAAAATTCAAATCATGAAAGTAAAATACTGCTCAACATGAAACCATTTTAAAATTAATTCATCTTCATTAAAAAAGCAACTGTTACAAATTACCTATTTATGTTTGACCTTGATTGTTAAGTCCCTGGTAAAAAAATCCTAACAGTTTTCTTTAGAAAAATAGCAGTTAATGAAGTTGCCATTGGGTGTAGCTATTGTGTTGCACTCTCCCTAGATGATTGTACAACAAACAGAACCGGTTATTTTTGCAAGACAGCCAGTATAGAAAAATTATTTCTCAATAATATTTTCATGTTCAGCAGAGTCTTAGCAGGGTAACAAAAATCACACTAATTAGCATTCCCCGCAATATGAAAAAAAAGTTTACTATAAACCTGTTCTTGTAACTGATGCATATTTTAATAATTGAACTCTTTTAAAAAAACCCACATACAGTACATTTTGTGTTTGAGTTTGAAGTTGGCATACTTGAGGAGATGTGTCTTTCCCTAGTTTGAATAAATTTGGTTTTGAAATAACAATGATCTGGAGGAGTGGAAAAATTCCACTTAAAGCTAACGAAACCTCGAGAGTATGCAGAGATGTCTCATAAGCAGATTCTGCGTGCCTAGAAGAACTTGTTGTTCTACTCCCACGTGATTAGTTGTTCTCATGGGAATAAAGGCAGTGAAATAAATGGTTTTCCCTCCCTCTCGCTCCTTCCCTAGCATATGAGACACTGAGATGTAGCAGTAGCATGTAGATGTAGCAGCATTTGGCTGCTTTTTAAAATGTGAGCTGACAAAGTAAGGGAAGTAAGAGGAACACCCAACTAGGCCAAAATAACACAGTGACCATTGAATCTTCTCAGATCTATGGACAGGTTCACCACATCTAGACTGGTGCCTATGTACAAATTAAAAAGCTGAATTGATGCCACTTAGCTCTTTGACTGTATTATATATCTGACATTAAAAACATCACTTTCAAGATAAGGGTATGATATAACAATAAAATCACTTGAAGGATTGTAAAAATAAGGATTCTTTGGAGCTTCGGAGATTTGAATGTTCAGATGGCAGGGTGAAGGACATTCTTCCTGTATCAGGAGCTAGCCTGTTCCCTGCTCTTTCACTGCAGCACAAGACGTATATATGACATTTAAGAGAAAGGACAGAAGAGTCACATCCTCTTTGGTTGTCTTTTGGGTTATGGAAGTAGAGCTTGCAGAATAGAAAATGTGGTGGCATGAATGATGTCTGGGAGACCTTTTGTGACTGCTCATTGTGCTGTGTCTTCACGTGAAGCCACAGCTGCCTCCAGGCAGGGACACGGTCTCCGTATTCATAATGAGTTTCTTCAAACACACTTCTGGTTTTGAAACTAACAAATAGCTTCATTTTTCAAACTACATTTTTTAAATGACCTAAAGCTGACTTCTGCGCATCTCAAAGCTTCAGCTGACAGCAGTTTTGTTTCCGGAGTAATATAAAATACATGTAAGAAAAATAATTAACTGAATTGCTCTAATTCAGTGGTCATTAAAGATATGGAGTTCTAACCCTACCTTGCTCTAACACATAGTACAGCTATATGTTTTCATGTGCCTTCATGCAGGTCTGTTGGTCTGCAGATCCTTCAGCACTTGTAACTCTGCTCTGTCAGGCAACAACCTGTGCCAGGATGCAGGGAAAGGTCAGATGATAGGCTAGGATGATAAAGAAGGAGCACAAATGACAAATGAATATGGGACTCCTTCAGCAGAGTGAATGATAGTCACCAATCTTGGTCTTAACCAAAACCATTTCCACAGCCATTTTAAATAAGCGGTTATCTGGTCAGCTCTCAGTCTGTTTATTCGTGATCCAAGTTATCTAAAACATGTCAGTTCAATGGAAATAGCCAGTCAACCCACAGTGAATTATTTGATTCTTTTTCAAAATGGTTTTTATACAATCAACCAGAATATTGTTAGGAATCAGGAATCTAGTAGTAGAATAAAAGAATATTAAGGATTTTATATTGACCCGGAGAATTATAGGAAATATGGGTACAGATTCAAGAGTTTGAAAGACTTCCAAGGAGAGAAACCAGCATGTTGTCCATGGTTATAATACAGTGTATTACAAGATCTCATGCTGGTCATACAGTTATTCCAATTCAGAATATTGATTATCAATAACCAGAAAACATCTGGTGTTTATAAAAAGCAAACTGTACATAGAAAGTTATCAATGAATTATACTTTAGCCAATTAAGTCATTGGGAGGGCAAAGAGCCATTTTTCTGTCCTCAGTTCGGCTCTTGCAATGTCTCTGCTACCTATTTCAGCCTTTGATCTTTCTACACGCAGGTGTCAATAAGATAAGATCCCATCATGCTTTCTATTTCCTAGCCTCAAGAAAGCCAGAGAGGGCCCCGCATTTCCTCGTCATTCAAGAGCATTCAAGTTAGCATGGATGAAGGGAGCAGACTTCCTTAAGCTCTTGTGACATTTTCAGGAGTAGAGCCTTTTTGTGATTTTACACAGGACCTCTTTAGAAAGTCTGCTTCCAGGGCACTGGCTGTGGTGACTTTTTAAGTTGCATTACATTACAGAACAGTGGCACTAAAAGTTGCATTGGAGGGTAAAGATGAAAGAAAAAGAAAGCAAAAAATGTAAGAAAGTGTGGTATTTGTAAGAACATAGAACAATCTAAGAACAACATTAGATAACGAGAATGAAAGTTAAAAAGAATTACTTGCAGCACTTAAAACAGTACTCCATTGTAAGAAAGGAGGTGGAGAATTATGGAAGACAGATTTTCCTAAATCCCGTGTAGCCATTCAAAAATGGTTTCCAAGCAACCAGAACATGTAGATATCCCCGGGAGTAAGAGGTATTATGAATGCTTGGAATCACAAAGAGGAGGGGAAAGAGAAAACAGAGCTGGACTCAGGCTGGGCAGATGCTGGAGTGGAGGACTCCCCTCACACAGTGCCAGCGCTGTAGCCAGTGAGGCAGAGGATGAGCTGCCTTATGCTGAGAAAGTCCACAAAAAGAAGGAAAATGTAGGAAAGAAAGTGCACAGGGAATGTAAGAAGCTAGATGCATGGATAGAAGCATATGATTTGACCTCCCGTTAAAACAAATAGGCAAGAGTAGATATCTTGACTACATCTGGATGTAAACATCTTTATTTTGCAGAAGACTGGTATTTACAGTTTCCCTGTACTTTATTCTATCTGTTTAAGAAATGTCCTTGTTAGCTTTTGTCCAGATCAGTAATTGTTCACTTCTTATTCTGGCAAATCTTTCATTCATGGTTGGATTTAATTAAATTTAATTAAAAGGAGGAAGATGAGTGTCTAAAGAATTGCTACTTAGATATGTGGCAAAAAGTGTATAATTGAGTGAATTTCATAGAAAACAGTGAAAATGTGGTCAAAATGGTTTTAATATTGCCAGCCAATTTGGTTTGTAGTGTACGGTTCCAGGTACGCTGAATTATTGGTAAACAAGCCACAAACCTCCCTGTATCATCCTTGTGGAGAAAACTTGGATATGCTTTTCAAAATATATATATATAACCTAAGAAATATCTCCTTTAGCTCACGTTTTGGAACAGGCTTTGCGGAGAGGTTGTAGCGTTTCCATTCATGCAGATATTCAAACCCTGCCTGGAACACGGTTCTGGGCAGTCTGCTTCAGGTGGTTTTGTTTGAGCAGGAGGGTTGGAGCAGGTGACCTCCTATGTCAAGTGTCCTGTGATTCTGTGAGATATAGGAGGACCCATGCCAACAAGTTTTGGTGTGAGAACATTTAGCTATTCTCTTAGTTTTACTCTGCTTATCCGAAGTATATTGCTCCTCTGACTTCTCTTTTAAAACTCAGTGCAGCCCAGAAGACTACAGCTCTCCATAAGTCACAGGACTGAAGCCTGCCAAAATCTCCTCCCAGCTGAATGCAGTGGCAGTACAGCTAACCACCTGGAAGACGGGAATCCAGATCTCATTCTTGATGAGCCCATCAAACTCAGAACCTACCTTTGTTCTTAAGTCTGGTGTTTACCATGCATGTACATATCTAAGCGCATTCTCCGCTGGTTTTACAGTGGAAGGTTCGCAGTGGCAAATTTCTCCAATCCACTCTTTATGTTATATAAATCCTCACAGTGGATAAATTCTCAATACTGATGCACTGAACATCACCCACACCAATCTAAAGACTATCTGTTGTCTCACATTTGTAGGAATAAGATATCTCTGTGCCTCTTTCCCCCTAAATTGGTTTTCTTTAACATAGGTAACAGCAGTCAGAAGTTGGCAATGGAAAACAGAGGCCTCGTGATTGTTTATTCTCATTTCTTTGGGAAGTGAGAGTAAAACTGAAACATTTTTGGCTGTTTTGATGAGAAATTCGGAAGCCTGGAACATTTTTGTTACCTTTTTTGGGGTGTAGTTTAGATCTTGGTAATCACCATGAACGCTCTACATTTCAGTTCTCATGAAGAGGGGTCAGAGTCAGAGGAAGCCATCTCTTTGTAAAATGTCTGTTCATTACTTAGGCCAATGAAACAAGGACTGAAACCAACAAATTAAATCTGAAGGGAGAAGAGCCATCCTAGGGAAGATGGAATTTCGTCTTCGGCATTCATCATCTTGTGCTTTGCATGGTGCTTTGTCAAATGTCTCAGGACATGTTCCCAACATGGAGAAAATTTAATAAATATTTCCATTAATATTTTTTCAGCAAAATACTGTTTTCAAAGCTTGTTATTTGTTAAGAGCCCTAGATAAGAACAATAAAAAAAGAAACAAAAGAAAGGAAAAGAACTAGAAAGATAAGCCAGAAACATCTAATGGAGTTATACTTGCTAAACTAAAGCTGACTGTCTTTGGATTAGCGACCCAGAGCTGCAAAAGACTGTAGACTTTGCTGAATGTGGCTGCAGTCAGAAAGGCCTGAGTGTATTCAGTAGGAAAGAACATAGATCAGAATCTCCATCTTCCAAGTTTCTTCCTGAACCTGTGTATTGGTTCTGTCTTTCTTGAGAGAAGCAGCTTAAGGCACATCTTTGGTGTCCAGGAGCCACCTTCCACTCGAAGGAATGTCAGCATGATCGACTGTGAGGCTTTCTTACGACTCCTGGCACAGCAGCAGAATTTAACCTTAAGTAAATCATTACTATAATGAATGATAAAATCACAGAATTGTTTTGGTTGGAAGAGACCTTTAAGATCACTGAGTCTGACCGTTAACCTAGCACTGCCAAAGACACCACTAAGCCATGTCCCTCAGCATCACATCTACACATATTCTGAATACCTCCACAGATGTTGACTCAATGACTTCCCTGAGCAGCCTGTTCCTATGTTCAACAACACTTTTGGTGAGGAAATTTTTCCTAATATCCAGTCTAAACCTCCCCTGATGCAACTTGAGGCCATTTCCTTTCGTCTTATTGCTTGTTACTTGGGAGAACAGACTGACCCCCACCTCTCAACAACCGCCTTTCAGGTTATAGAGAGCAATAAGGTCTCCCCTCAGCCTCCTTTTCTCCAGACTAAATAACCCCTGTTCCCTTGGCTGCTTCTCATAAGACTTGTGCTCTAGACCCCTCACCAGCTTTGTTGCTCTTCTCTGGACATGCTCCAACATCCTTCTTGAAGTGAGGGCCCCAAAACTGGACACAGTATTTGAGGTGTGGCCTCACCAGTGCTGAGTACAGGGGGACAATTGCTTCCCTATCCTGCAGCCACACTTGTTGATACAAGCCAGGAAGCTGTTGGCCTTCTTGAACACCTGGGCTCACTGATGGCTCGTATTCAATCAGAATTTGGTCCTTTTCCGCTGGGCAGCTTTCCAGTCACTCTTCCTCAAGGCATTACAGGGGATTGCTGTGACCCAAGTGCAGGTTCTGGCACTAGGCTTTGTTGAACCTTACACATGAGGCCTCGGCACAGCACTTGTGACTGGCCACCAACTGGATAGAACTCCATTTACCACAACTCTTTGGGCCTGGCTACACAGACAGTTTTTTACCCAATGGATTCTAAAGTGAGATACTGTCTGCAGCAGTTTACCTTTCTTTACTCTCAAGTTTTCCTGTCAGTGACCAAGAACAATTTCAACAGCTAATGGAAAACATAAATCACATCCTTCTTTGATGTATCTGTAATGTGTATCTAGACAATGATTCAATTACCAAAAGCACTCTAAGCCTTTGACTCATCTCTAATAGTTTTTTTGAAAGTCTGAGGATTTTTAAATACATTCTCTTGAATAAGTGGGTGATGATCAGCTGTGATTTACATAGGCTGTTAGCCTATAATGTAGTATTTGATTTCCATATTAATTCCCCACTAGTTCCTTACCTATGAGTAAGAAACTTCACACAGCCACTTCAGCTTAAACAACTCCATTTCTGCCTGTCCAAAAGGCTTTCTCCATGCCAGGAGTGATGTACCATAGGCACTTCACTAAAATGCCACAGGAGCACAGAGGTGGCTGAGCTGTAAAAAAGGTATATTCTGCTCCTTTAGCGGCAGGCTCTAAATTGAAGGGAATAATTTGGGAGAATAGCTAGAAGCAACTCTGAATTGAGTTTACAAACTGAGAAACAAATTTTAACTGAGTTTGAAGATTTGGCTTTGCAAAAATAAAATGAATATAGTCCTAATTCTTCAATCTCTCACCTGAATTTTTTATCACTGTAACCTCATAGACTTGTATGGGGTTTAAACCAATGCACAGCAAAGACAAGGAGGTTGAGAGGTGGACTCCTGTGAGTTTTGAGAATCGTGCTGCAGCGCAGTGCCTGATCTGCAGTGTTGAATTCAAAACGCAACAGAGAAAGCACTCATGTTTAACTGCCTAATCTCAGAGCCTCATCCTCTTTTTCAACTAAGGGTAATGTTTTCATCAAGCAGTTTTGGGAAGGAACATTTCAGCTGATGACAAGTTGCAGAAGAAATCCTATCTCTGAAAAGATGGTGGATTTATTTTTTTATTATTATGCAAAAAAGAATTTTGAGCAGGAAAATCAGCCAGCTGGGAAGAATAACAGGGAAGCTGGGAAAATAATAGGCGGTAAAATTCATAGGAGCAAAAAGGAGACAGGTTAGGGGTGGGGTGGGTGGGCAAGCACAAAAAAAAAAAAGCATAGCACAGAGTTATTGTGTCCTTAAAAATGAAAATCTTGGATAGGGAAGAATGGAAAACTAGGAAATGGCCCAGTGGATGAAGATCCAGGGAACGCTGCAGATCTTTGCGATGATGCCGAACATACAGACTGCAGAGGGGCTCTGCATTGATGCTACAGTCCGCTCCTCCGATTGCAGGAGAAAGACTGCATATGGATATTCACAGAATACTGAATCCACACAATGGCAATACACATTATGAGGTTATCCCAACGGGATCTGGGAGGACTGCGGGCCTCATGCTTTATGCCAGGCCGTTGGAAGGACACTGGACAGGGGAAGCTCTCTGTTCCTTTTAATTATGGGGTTTTTTTAAAGTACATTGTTTCCTAAGTCATTTTGAAAGAAGGGGTTTGTGGGCAGAAATAATTCAGCATTAGAGGGAAGATCCCAGTGAGAAACTATTTTTGTGTGGGCAGATGGATTCAAAACTGCGGTTGGCTTAGTGCTGTTCCTAATCTATAATAAGAAATTGTTGTTCTGTGTGATATCCTGGCCATATGCTAAAGCCAGAGGATAGTCTATTATAAAAGAGTGAAGAATAGTTTATCTTCCTGAATTTGTTCATACATTCTGGGGCTCATGCTTCTTCACCAGACAAGAAAAGCTCAGAGGATGGAAGCAGATAGTGCTCTTGACTCCTGTCTTTATCGCGAGGATGGAACATTCCTCATCTTTCCTGCAAAGTATGTTTTTCAAAACAGACAAGAACACACTGAACTTTCAGGCTCAGAGGTTTTAAATAACTCTGTCTCTCAGACCTGTACTCTATTTTATGCCATGATACTGGGAGGGGCACAAAGCACTTCAGTTGTATGGAAAATGTGCAGGTGAGTGGGGAGAAAAGAAAAACCACAGACTGTTTTCTCTGCGTGCCCTTACATCAGACCTTTTTACATGTACTATCCTAGACAGCTGTCTCGCTTTCCTCCTCTCCTTCCCAAGAAACACTATTTTGATTTACAGACTTTTTTTTTCATTTGGAATGTAAAACCAATCTGAACACATGAATATGGTCAATTAATAAGAATCTTGATGCCTTGAGGAAAACAACAGGACAAAAGTGAAAGCTGGATTTGTAAGTGTCAAGGGATGAGACCAGGACCATGCACAATTTTGTCAACCTGCAGGATAAGGAGTTGCTACAACTTAGCAAGCAGAAGAAGTAGATGGGAAAACCACCCTAGACTCATTCCTTCTTTGGAAGAGACTTTACATAGAGCCTGGAAAATTGAATCAGTATGTAAGAGGGAGTATACAGATTCAATGAGAGGAAAATGAAAGGTAACTACAGGAGCACTTGACTGTTACCCCAGAAAGTCCTTACAGTCCTTCTGGCTTGTGAAGGAGAATGGCTGCAGAAGAGAATTCACTTGTATATGCTCATTCCCTTACTATAACGGTCTGTGAATAAGTCAAGGGAGAGATCACAAACTTGACACCTATTGACAGTGTGTGTGGACAATGTCCTCCTGGATAAGGACACTTTCAGAACAGCCAGACCAATGTGAAACCTTGCAAGGAACCTGTCAGAGTACCTCTATTTCCATGCATTACAACAGCTTTCACGTTTTTCAGTTGCAAAGATTCACATTGCTTATGGAGACTGAGTTATTCCTAGAAGCTTCAGATGCTGTAGCTGGTAGACAGCACTGTTAATATGTTTTTTGTATAAATTTATTTTGATTGTTTACCCCTGACATGGCTGTATTAAAGGAAAGAGAATAGATCCTTAGAACAGTAAGGAGCACTTGAGTGGGCTGGAGCTGACTCTCCCTATGTCAGATATAATCTCAAATTCCAAATGCAAATGCCACAACATTCTCCTTCTTAGCCAAAGCATAGAATTCAAGAAGAGGTATGAATATTGCTGAAACGTGTATGTTTATCAGAAGGAACACAGAGTTGAGTTGGTTGAAATATTTCCATTCAACTATAAAATCTGTACTTTTCAGGTTTAACATCCATTTTTCAATGTATTTGCTTAAAGGTATGTTAAGAAGCGGGAAAGGGCATAGAATTTCAAGTGAACTAGGACTTTACTAGAGTTGCAGTATCACATCAAGGTTCTGGGATTCAAGTGAGATGGCTGAATATATGTAATATAAATGTACATATATATGCACACACACATATATATGCATATAAAGGTATATATATATATATTTAGGTTGACATGTACCTATTCATTCCAGAAAAGCATCGTGTTAACATTTCCAAGCCAGCTGCAAGCTAAATAGTGCATCTACGCTCTGCAGGACAATGCTCTGCAGGTGCCAGCACTGGTCCCAAGGGTAGAGGAGTTAGCACAGTGCTGACCACGGGCTGCTTCGCCCCACTTCTCAGGACAGCTAATTGGATTAGGCAGCACATCTCACTGACAGCATTATCCTCTTTCCAGGTCAGCAGCTGAGTTGGGGAACTTAGAGACTTTCTCCGCTTTTCAGGGCACACAGGTGCTCTGCAATTGTCAGTTTGGTTGGACTTTATGATTTTCTTCTAAATCTCTTACCAACATCACATGTCATTTAGTTGAAAAAGTTTTTTTTAAAGGGTAACACACATCTTTGTGACAGACCTAGGAATGACCTCATTTCCTTGACAAAATCTATTACTGACTTTCCAGGCATAACCATTTCTGGTGAAAATGGAGTAACTTTATAATAATACCTAGCCTGTCTTTCAGGCCAATTTGACTGCGTCATGAGTTTTTCTTATATAACAAATACGATTTGCATTTAGAAAGGCTGAGGGATGCACCTTATTAAAAATGAAACTGTTTATATGCAAACGAGAATTAACTAATGTAGTGGATTACAAAGCATGCCTCTTTATTGCCTAAGGTCCAGAGAAAGCTCTTAGATCTAATAAAAAAATACAGCAAAATGGTTGTGAATATTCAGCTCTTTTATTCCACAGGTCTGCAAAATGGTTGCTTACACAGCCAAAATTTTTCAGCTGTGATTTTACAGAAGCTGTTTTATTTTCCCCACCCATTTCTGCCCTCCTCCTTGTTTGCCTGTTTCTCTAGTACTTTACTCAAAAAATACGATGCAAGAGAGTGAGATGCCAAATTAAATTTTCATGGTTTCATTTTCTTGGAAAAATGCAATATAGAAAAAGATGTTTTACTTTAATATAAGCCCCTCATATGACTGTTTATTGGAAGAAGTTCAACCACCTTCAGAAAGAGTAAAGAGCTAGCTAGTAAAAACAGGGTGCTGGTCGGTCCTGACTTTGCTTTGCAGTGATGTTGCATTTCATTGCATGAAATTACTCATTTGAAGGGGTTGTAAGAAACAAAGGCTGAATATCTCTGTTTTTGTCGGGCTGCAGTACTAGAGAAGGTGGTGAATGCCGTTTTGTTTTCAAGTAAGACTTGAGGTATTGTGAGATCTCTTGTCTTGAAGGGCAAGACATGAAACCTATTATGGTAAAACAAGGAGAAAAATGAAATTAAATGTTTTAAGAGGCAGGGGGGTGGGGGTTGGGAGGTTGGAGCAGGCAGAAGGGGATGTGTGCTTCATTAATTTTAACAGACGAAAAGACAGAAACAATTTAAGGTTGAGTAGGAATGAACTACCTAAAACTCTGAAATACCAGAAGGGATTCTTGGACGTGATGCTGTATATAATAGGTTTGTTGTAATAAATTAGGAGAGGCATAATATAATCTAGAAGTTATCCTAAATCTGGGAAAGACAAAATTGGCTGATGGCCTATTCTTGATGGAGTGAGGAATGAATACATTGTAATACTGTGCAGAAATGGAAAAAGCACTCAAGAAACAAACATCTGAAAGGGATGAATGAGAATAAACTCAATAGATAAAAACTAGGCAGTCAGACGTGTGTGTTACTGTGTAGGGTATGAAGACACACTCCTTTCAGATATTTCTGCCCTGACGTATGAGGTTCTACTGCCTTCTTCAGGCTCAGGTAGAGGACAGTAGTGTTTGGAGATGGTAACTTGAATGCTTATGGAAACGGGTAAAAGATAGGTTGACATCAAAACCAGACATTACCATTCTGTCAGAAGAAAAGTCCTAGGATTAGAGGAGACGAGACATACATATAGAAAGGCTTCAACCCTGGTAGACAAAAGAAAGATTTTATATATTTTCCATAGGAAAAATGTTGTTTGTCATAATCCTGCTGGAATAGGAATTCAGCTATGTAGAAGACCACTCTAATGCCAACAATAAAAGCAAGGTTTTTAATTTCGGAGGACTTCTTTCCAGACATTGCCCGACTCAGGTCACTATTTGTGACAGTCATTTTTAATACGAATAATTTTGATGCATCAAAATGTGCTTAAGTGTTTGTTTTGCCAAGCAGACATAGAGATTCCTGAAAACACTGAATATTTCTGTCAACAACTGTTTGTCTTTTTCACAAATTAAAAAAAAAAAGTCACATAACATTAGTTGTACAGTGACGGTACTTTTAATTCTTTGGTTATGTTATTCCGAAAAGAAATACCTATGTATTTGTTGCCAGAAAAACCATAAGTTTTACGTCACTAAGACAAAAGAAGCTCATGAAACCCACAGAAACATGGATGCTCTCAGGAGATGACTGTAGTGGAGTACCATAAAAGCAATTATAGATTTACTAGTCTAACTACAGGGTAGAAGCAGTTATAAATTTATTAGTCTGACCCAGAGAGAGATAAAGTGCTCTAGAAAAAGATGAGATTAGATTTACTGATCAAAAATATGAAAAAGTGGGTTCAAAGAAAACAGTTGCATCAATACGGTGTTCTCCCAGTAACTCAGATGCTGTCCTGCACTCGAAGCACTGAGGTTTACGTAGCTCCAAATACTGGCATTGATGAGACAAGACACCACTTTAAAACTCATTCTCATTGCTATAAATGCTTAAGGCCATTAATCATATGGGGTATGATCTCTCTTTCCCAGTTATACCTTTTAAAACGTGTTTGTATGCTGGGAGCTACTTCCAGAGCTGGGCATACCTTCACAGCATTTGAAAATGCCCATCAAATTCGGGGGGAGAGAAACACGAGACTTGCATATTTTACAAGTATTTCTATTCCCCGCCCCTCACCCCCCTCCA
>NW_010424917.1:14179-43444 GCF_000710305.1 Buceros rhinoceros silvestris | reverse complement strand
TATATTATTTATTTTATATTATATTTTATACAGTGATTTTTTGGGATGCGATGCCTTCCTTTTACTCCTATTTCCTGCCTCCCTCAAGGGAGGTATGTTCTTGTCCTGGAAAGGTAACTGAGGTTTTAATTCTACTTTCAATATGCAGAGCAGGAACGTAGGAGTAGTAGAAGTGTCCTCTTCAGTACCCATATATCACAAGTATGTTCATATTAAAACATGAATGCAGACCGTAGATACCAAAGACTTCAGTTAGAATATCATATATTTTTCTGATTTGAATAGATTTTAAACTGTTTGTTTTGTGGGTTAGTTCTTTTTGGTTTTTTTCCTGGAAAGTTTTTTATTGCATTAGGAGAAATGTAGTATTGAATGCCTTCAAAGCCATAATGATTTCACTAATTCAATGGAAATGCAGGGAAGGCACTATCACACTATACATTCAAGGAGACATATTGTCCTCAAATTATATTTCAGATTCTCTGTTGGAGAATTCAATTATTCTTACTGACTTTAAACTTCTGTATACAAAATAAATACTTTTTGCAGGATGAATCACTTATCTGTATGACCACTGCTTGTTTATTCTATATAAATTAAAATTATACTCAATTAAAATAATCTTTCTATAGAAATTGTTTTCTTTGGGAGCTGGAGACCGACAACTGATACAGACTCCTCTACATGATAGCCTTCCTGTCACAGGCACCAGTGTGGCTCTTCTCTTTCAGCAACTTGGTATGTCTACATCTGCTTTGAAAAAAGTTCTTTTTTTTAAATTACAGAATGAGCTATTTTCTTTTCTCATTCGGTTCAAATCACGTGCCAAGAAAGCTACATGATAAATATTAATTTCTTTTGAATGAAAGAATGACTAATAGTGCTTTTATCTCCTAATCAGACATTCATACAACTTTTTTGTATATCCTGCCTGTGGTAAGTTATCTCCAATACTGTCTGGTATCTCTAAGTGTCCTGTGAGCACGAGTGAGCCTGGCCTCTGTGTAATTACAAAACATTCATGTAAAAACACATCCAGCCCTTGGATACTGTACAATCTCCAGACAAACCCAAGGAGGTTAATAATAAAACCAGTGTAACTGAAAAGGTTAGTAGAAAAGATGCCGTATACTGATACTGGTAAGTGTGGACCTCAGTCTGTTGTGATCTATTATTCTTTGTCTTTCAAGAAGGTGATCTAAGACAGTCCTCATCAAATGCTTACTTGTTTGTTAAAATTACAACGGCCTATCACCGTTATCTGGGTACCTCGATACTAATCCCATGTCTCTCGTTAAATTTTAACCTTCTGTTAGTCTTATTCCTTTTGGTTTGTGAAGTGACTTTGAAGCACAAACTTGTAACAGCCGTGAACAAGGGTGCAATTATGAATCTTTTCTGAACCTGTGAACCTCAGGTTTAGTCTCCAGTAATCAAGTGGTCTCAGAATATGTGTTGTCATCCATTTTCTTGTAAATGTACACAAAGTAAAAAATACTTGCATTTTCATAGTGTACATCACTTTACAGAATAGCACATAGTTCCTTTCATGTGTAGATGGTGGACTGTCATTGTCTTCCTAAGGCCAAGGTTTGTTAATGCTTAAGTTCTACTTGGATTGAGTGAAAAGGAGTTGTTCATACAGCTGCATGTGTCTGTTTGCAATGCTTGTTGAATATAAAAAGGGAATCTGGAAATGGGAGCAGACTATTTGAAACAAACTCTCATTTGTTTTCACTTTTCATATAGCCTTTAGTCCGGAAGGATGTGGTAGAATGTATTACCCATCCCTTTGGAAAAAGTTCATTTTTCTGACGCGAGTCCTAATCCTTTCCTGTGGAAATCATAGTTGAGCTTGTGAGAAGATTTTTGTGGGTTTTGTAATGATATTCACACTTCTGCTTTGTTTTTCTTGTTCTGTTTGAACAGGAGCTTAATGTGTATTTGTCTCTACTAACCTGGGCAAAAGCATTTTGCTTCTGGTGTCCTGGGTGGTGTTTGGTAGTTACTTTGATGAAAGCTGTTATCGCATCAAATGCTTGTGTTTAGGACACAAATACTGACCAGGCTGTTTGTCAAGTAGCGACGTGGTCAGTTATTTCTCTTCTGGTACAAGTCCCTTCATCCCATGTAAATTATCAATAGAAAATGGAAGAGCAGCTAGAGAAACATTTGTGAACTGTGTAAATCACCTGTTTAAAAATAGCTCTTTCTTTGAGAAAGGTGGGCAGCAAGACAAAATTTCCCACTATGAATAGATACGAAAGTAACGTCAACACTTATTTTGAGAAATATTGTGCAACAGTAGTCTCATCGTGCTTTTTCTGCTTGGCAGGGTAATACTGTGTCAGCGGATGACACTCCCTGTATTACCAAGTTCGCAGCATATGTGGAAATAGACCTTATTTTTACTCTAGGTGTTAAACTGCAGTTAGGAAGAATATCCCCAGAGGTTTTAAGGTGAATAATAAAGGAGTTAGACATTTTAAATCATACTTTTTTTTTTTTTTTTTAAAAAAAGGGAATAGTGTGACAAACGCCAGACCTGTAGCTGGATCACTACACCTAAAAATTATTTTGACATCAGGGATTAGCTGGAAAAACAGTAATTATGAAATTTTAAAAATTATCTGTGGTACCTAGAATACTTCAATACTCTTCTTTCCATGAGATGTTACGTATCGCGTGATGGGAGCATATATACCCTTTTTTTGGAATTTAGAGCATGTATGATTAAATTAAGACATTTTTATTGATGTATATAATCAAGAAACTTTGAATCAGTCTTTGATCTTAATAAACTGTGTATTCTCCAGCCTGTGGAGCCTGGCACCACTTGTTGCATGAGGGGATGCTGCTGGCTTATGTTGTAGTTTCAGTTTAAATCCCAGTGGCCACTGAGCTGCGATTAGATTAGCTCTGTAACCCAGTAAAAGAGAATTTGTCATTCCAGCTTTGCAAGTAGATTTATGCCGTCTGTTAAAGAACAAATAGATTACTAAGGGATTTGAGGTGGCATTTACTGCTAATGGGCCCTTACTGCTGCAACAGCAGAACAAAAAGTATTCTTTGAGATGCTGATGGAAATAAAGGGATATCGTGATAGTGAATTTTGTGCAGGGATTCTTCTGCTCTCCCAAGTAACTGCACTTTCTGGGCAGTCACTGAGGCTTCCTTTCCCCAGCAGCATAAACCGCCAGGCAGCTGGTCCCGTTTGTGAATGTCCGTTTCCAGTTGCCTAGTCCTGCTCCATCTCCTGTGCTACAGTGGGCCTTGGCTCACCCCGTACTGAGCTCTTCCACCTCACCAAGTTAACCAGAAGTATTTGGAGAGGGAAAGGGAGGGCAAGTCACACCTATTTTCTGTCAGCAGTCCCAAGATGTGGTTTGATGCTGTGGTGAAATCAGTCTAATAGCCAAGTGCTGCCATGAGAACAGATCCATCCCTCTTCCTGACTGCACTAGCTCGCCGTGGACTTCAGTGAGCTTTACTGCAGGTGTAAAGGAAGCAGCAGCAGCAGGTGGGTGGGATAAGACCGTCCCTTTCAGTGACAGCCAGTACAGCAGCTTACTCTCAAGTAATGTCAAACTATCCCTTCAGTTCGTGCTGCTCAGTTTTCCTGCGTTTGTTCGGCACGTGTGGGTACTCCCAGTGTCGTGCTGGTGCTGCAATGCCAGCTGCCGGTAGACAGGATTCTGAAAAGCACCGGGAGGCAGTGACCAGTATTTCTTGTAGTGTTCACTGTTTTGCAGAACAATGAAGCATGTGAAATAAGATGCTCACTTTTTATTCGATCCAAAATTCTATTACTAATGTCTCTTTCAATGACACAATACATGCAGTAGTTCATTTCAAGCAAATTAAAATTCTCAGAAAGGAAAGTTACCTGACATAAGCAAATACTACTGTTAAAGTAAAGGAACCTCATGCTGTGTATCTGGCAAAGTGCTGTAATTAATGAGCAGGTTTTTAAGAGAAGCTTTTCAAATAAAATGAAAAATAATAAAATTACATAATATCTTTTGAGGTATAACGAGGTGAAGATTTTTTAAACTGCTAAGTAAAAATTTCTTTTGAGATATTTCAGAAGAGAGTGATTTTCTATTTATAGTAGGACTTCAGAAAACACCTCTTGAAAGGGTGAAAAGAAATGATTGTTTTCTAGAGATGAGCAAAAGATTAAAAAAAGGCAAAAGAAGCTCACCTCTGCTTAGAGAAAATGCTGAAACAGATCCTACTTGGAACAGATTACTTTTCTTTCTGCTTTGCTGGTATGAATACAAAAACACCTTTTCTCATTTCTTCAAAGCAAACCTGATAACAGGTAAATCATAAAATCTTGCAAAACTTTGGTGTTAATACTTGTGATGAGAGGAAAGGAAAACAGTTATAAAGAAATTTCATTCCATGTATTTGCTCTTGTAAAATCATGTTTAAAATATAGCTGTTTAGTTGCAGTATGGGCTGAGGTATCACTGTCTCAGGAGATCAGAAAAATCTCAGATGATTTCAAAAAGAAAGTATTTTCAGAGATTGCTAGGTGTTTTGCAGGGAATCCAAATATGATCTTTTAAGAAATAAAGCTATTTACAAAATTTTTTGTGGTCATGGTGTTTCGCAGTTTGCCTTAATTGAATATTAGTGGTTTTATGCTCCATGAATATCGACCAGCAGTGGCTGAAGACAACTGTAACAGAATATCCTGGTCAGCCTCGTCCGTTCTTCTTGTCTTTGCATTTTTTTATTTGATTCCACTAAAATAATGCTTCAGTATTTATATCCTTTGAGAAGGACTTTGAAGTCCTTAGACAGGAAACAGATATGTTTAAAATTTCTTGTGTATCCTTGCAATTTTGTGTCTCCTTGACCATTTTTCCTGTGTACAGTTCAAGAATGACACTAGTCATTCCTGGGTTTTTCTTTGTAAGGATCGTAATGGTATTACTGTTGCTCTGCACTGTTTGTTAAAGGACTTTTTCTGCCTTTAATGAATCCAGTCAAATTACGAGTATCTGTTTGCTCCACCAGGATTTGATTAACAGTATTTCTACTAAGAATATTTTTCACCCATTACACGTGGCTGTCTTTCCCATATGTTACGCTGTTCTTTTTCTTATTGCAGCTACTTGTCATTTTGTGGGTTTAATTCCCCATTTTGCCTATCTTTTGGCTTTATTCTTAGCTATGACAGAAATACTTGCTTTTGAAATTTTATGTAAATAAGGCATGTATTTACCTGGTATTAGTCACTGTAGTTTGATTCAGATCACTTGGACTTGCTCGTTTATGTGTAGCTGTAAAGATGACAAAAATAAGGTAAAAAGTCAAGTGTTCTCATATGCTTCTTGTGTTGGTGAAAGTGAAACTGATTTCATACCTTTAGCACCTACTTTTGTATTTTCAAAAATTCTGTCTTTTGCACTGTGGCTATGAGCTATGATTAAGGTGTCAAGATCAGGTTCTGTGATTCGCTGGGATCTGTATGGGACATCACCAGCCCGGGTTTCTGAGGCTGCCTCACTGTCGCGACTAAGTCCCCTACAAAGGCTGTCATTAAGGAGTAAAGGCTATTCAGGCTTTATTCCCAGACATTGTTGAACTGTCGAGGTTGGCAATGAGGAGATGAGTACAATAATTTCATCTTGATGTGCCACTTCCCTCGTAGATTACATACTTTGCTGATGAGCTTATATGCAGAATCCTTTCTAACAGTCTCTAAAAAGCGATAGTTGTAACTTTGCTTTTTATTCTTCCTGGCTTTGAATCTCTGATCAGGAAAGTTAAGTTTCTTTCTTGTAATAGTTTTCCTGATTTCTAATGTGAAATTTAAAAAAAAAACCCGGGTTGTTTGAAAATTTTTTAATGCTCTTTCTGAAGATTCAAATGTCCGTTGGTGGCTGAATGAAAATCCTCCTTTACTCTTGGACGGACAGTTGATCATATGTGAATCAATTGGGAGAGCTGGTGAATTGCAGTATCTATTTGTGATTACTTAAATCAGCAGTTGCAAATAATTTCTCCTTCATATCAGATTATGATTTTAGATTTGCCATCAGAATACAGAAAGATAATTTTGGATAATTTAACTGCTGTAAATAGCAGTGCTTATTTTTCCAGCATATCTTTTGATTTATGCGGGAGAGAAGGTTTCACAAAATATTTGGCACAAACAATAATTCATGTTTCTTAAAAGGACAGTTCTAAAGAAGGAAAGTCACCTACAAAAATTTTGAGAAATGTGGGAGCATTTCAGTAGCATTCTCCCACCTCTACTTAGGGAAAATTGGGCAGCATTTCAGTTCATTAGTGTGTACTCATTATCCCAGTCCACTTAAAATTCTTTGAAAAATTCTTTCATTGAGTTTTGGTTAGTGTTAGGATTAGACAGAGATTCTTTATAGTGAGATTATTATTGCATTACTATTTGTCTCTACTTAGGGCTTTCTCAGGGCTGGATTACCAGATATTTGTGGGATAAACATCCAAAACAAATAGATTCCCATTTTAGGTATCTTGCTGCATAACTAAATAACTAAGCAGGAGATGAGATGTGAACTGAGATGTGAAAATAAATCACATTTCAGCACAATAAGCTATTACTGCATGCATATAGAGACAGACAGTAAAAGGACAAAAACTTGTGTTTTAATCTGACTTAACAATTCAATATTGAGAAGTATTGACTGCCACCTTCTCTGTAGGTGAAAAAAATTAATCTCATTTGAATTACGTGAAGATTATCTTCCTCTTTACATCTCTGAGTTTAATTTTATATGCAAACCTACTTTAACTGACATTCTCTTGGCATTTATTCTTCACTGGAATTTGATTTTGATGTGTCCAGGGGAAAAAAAAGAAAAATGCAAACCCAGTATTTAAAATAGAAAAAAATATATCTATTTTTAGTAGCACCTATCAAGCCTGTCTGTATGAGCCAGGCACACAATCGGTTGCAAACCTTTAATTGGTGATACAAGTTACATTTGTATAATTCAAAGTTACTGCTTTCGTGTGCATTTAGCTCCCTGCCATGTGGGTACTTCCTGTATATGAAACCGCTATTTGTCTGGTTTACCTTCTGTTGTCTTTTCTGCTTTACTGAGAAAATTCACTCAACATGTTCATATAAATCTTGAGCTTATCTCAGCTGGGATATGTATAGCTTTAAAACTGTGCATATGAACTGCATCTCTCTCTCAGGGATGAAGACCTTATTATCTAAATATTATTAATTCTATTTAGCTGTATCATTGTCTCTGGAAAAACAAATTGCTGACCTTGTTTACTCAGTGTGTTGACGGAGTTGTGTTTAAAGGCTCAAAATCACAGAATCGCTTTGGTTGGAAAAGCCCTTTAAGATCATCAGGTCCAACCATTAACCCAGCACTGCCAGGTCACCACTAAACCATGTCCGTAAGTGCCACATCTACACATCTTTTAAATACCTCCAGGGATGGGGACTCCACCACTAGGGGCTTGACAACCCTTTCGAAGAAGAAATTTTTCCTAATCTTCAACCTAAACCTCCCATGGTGCAACTTGAGGCAATTTCCTCTTGTCCTGTCACTTATTACTTGGAGAAGAGACTCATCCCCACCTCGCTACAACCTCCTTTCAGGTAGTTGTCAAAAGCGATGAGGTCTCCCCGAGCCTCCTTTTCTCTAGGCTGAATAACCCCAGTTCCCTCAGCCGTTCCTCGTGAGACTTATTCTCTAGACCCTTCACTGGCTTTGTTGCCCTTCTCTGGACATGCTCCCACACCTCAAAGTCCTTCTAGGAGTGAGGGACCCAAAGCGAAGCAGTATTCAAGGTGCGGCCTCACCAGGGTTTATGTGGAGAAGCAAGACTTGGTTCTTGCCTGCTTCTTACAAAGAACACGCAGGATTCAGGTACTGAATTGCCTTCACTTCAGTTCCACAGTCAGGAATTTGTCTCTAAATATGTGGTTTGATTTCAGCACTGTATGTCACACCTGTGTTTCCTTCCATGTGCTCAGAAGTTAGTATGAACACTTTATTAATGAAATGTTTGGTTCTTTGAGAGAGTCTTTGCTGAAGGCTCTGTGCTTTAGAGACTGCTTCTCTTCCTCCTGAGTCCGACAAAGACCAAAGGAGTTAATCTCTTGCGGTACTTATCTGACTCATGTTCTCTGTTACCCGGCCAAAAAAGCTGGCTAGATTTAACCCTCGCAGAACTCTCTGCTGGCACTGCTCGATGGCTCCCTGTTTGTGAGCAGGCTTGGCTGTAGTTTAGTCATGTAGTGTGCAGTGCCGTCCTACTCGAGGAACAGCGTTGCATACTTTTCTAAACGTGAATTGATCCTGAACTCAATGACGAGGCAATTTTTTCTGTTTTAACTAAGTGTAATTGGTTGGAGGTACTGTTGCACTTTCTGTATGGACGAATGCAATTTGGCAAGGATTACATGTATAGATATTGAGTATAATTGTTGCCTCTTACTTATTAGTAAAGCTTGTATTTTTTATTTGCCTTGGTAGTGCTATGCACTACATCTAAAAATAAAGAGTTCTGTTTTTCTCTACTTTTTTCCCAGTTATCTTTATCTTTAGAGCTTGACTCTGCCTGGCACAGAACTTGTACTATGCACTTTCCAGTGGCCTTTCAGAAAGGCTTTTCAGTCTTTGTTGACCCATTTCCCGGATTAGTCTGGCTAAGTTATGGATTATTTTGTCTATTAAGCTTTGTCTGTGTCCAGTAATTAAAGAATGGCATATTGGCATAATAACGTATTCAACTAGTTGAGTTTCCAAAGCCATGTTTATGGCTCTGGAAGAGTTATGACTCTTCGTAAAAGCCTGAAGAAGTTAGTGATAATATTTTGATGTCATGCAATATAGAGGACAGCTAATAATCTGTCAAGTACACTTTGTGTCCAGGATTTTTTTAATCATGCTCAAATAAATACTTAAATGCTAGAACAACAGGAAGCAGGCAGAATGATACATTTGTTGATGTAGGATGTCAGATAATTTAGTACAAATTACAGATTCTTTAAATACTTGAAAACAGTGAAGGTCAGGAAGCCTCCATTCAAAATATTCCAGCGTATGTATAATATTTTACAGGATGTCTGTCTGTCTGTAGACTGCGAAAGAGTAATCTGTAAAAATCAACTTGTTTGTTGTTTCTCATGTTGCCTATTTATGCCCTGACAAATTAGCATCAGATGTAGAGTGGAGTCTGAAGACCAGTATTCAGTTCAAGGTTACAGACCTTGTCTTGCAGCATGAGGAAACTGGGCTCAGGCTGTTATTTGGAAGTGTTTGTTTTCAGTAAACAATATGCAAGGCTTGAAACAACACCTTGGTGGCTTGGTCAAATAATTTAAACAATTATTTAAATGGTTTCAAAAAGGAAAGTAATCAAAAGTATTACTATTTATAGTTTGTTTGATTCTATCAAATGAAAATTTCTTTCATAGTTGTAGTATTTTTGACATTCCTGAAAACATGCATTTCAAAGTATGTGTGGAGCAATAATTTCATATTAACTTAGTGGCTATCATCTTGAAAATAAGAAAATTCCAGATTAAATGTCTACATTGTATGCTCGATTTTATTTATTTTATTTTCTTCTGTATTATATACAACGTATTTAAAAAAGAAAAAAAATTAGAGAGAGGGAAAGAAAACAGCTGGTGCCAAAGAACCTGTCTGGGCTGAACAGGTTTTTCAGGCAGTCAGTGGAAGTGGTTAGCCTGGTTTCACTGACCAAGTGCATTTCCAGACTGAGTTGCCTGTCCTCAAGAAGTTGGTCAGTTTTGATGGTTAGTTTCTCAATGGAAGTGCACTTCTTTTATGCGAGAAAAGCTCCAAAGCACATTTTGCTCCCCGCCCCCCCAACTTCAGAATCTCTCCTTAGGTATAAATTTAATATTTGTTAGGCTGTGGAGCTTTCATTCAGGGAGGAAAAGGGTAAGAGCAGGTGAAGTTCTCACTTTAAACTGGCTTCTCTGACAGGCACCAAAGAAATGACCTTGGTTATTTCTTGTGGGTATTGTGGTTTGTTTGGGGGGTTTTTTGGGTTTCTTTTTTTTGTATTGTTATTTCTTGTAAGTTATTTATGCGTTTTTATATGACTTCTTAATACACAGGGCAAAGTAAATACTGTCATTGTGGTATATTTATTTCTGTATTAGGTATCTTGCAGAAATGAAAATAATTTTGTTTTCAAAGGCAAGTGCACCAGATTTCTGGTCTTTTTTTTTTGTATCTGCTGAAATGTGGCCAGTTTTGGTGAGGTGGCTTTCTGCTTTTTGTGCATCAGAACACAGAAGATAGTCGAGGGAATTTAGAAATAGCTTCTAGATGGAACTTTCTAATGGAGAATCCATTAAAAAAATTCCAGGTTTGGCTTGCAGTTAAGAACGTCTCTACCGTTATGCCAGTTACACCAGGTAACCGTCTCGCGTGTCCCACGCAGGTTTCAGGAAGGCCTTTGGAATTAGCCCAGGTGCCTAGTCAGGGTGTGCAGGAGATCCACATCCTGCCCGCGGCACTCTACGGCTCTGTGGAGGTGTTCCCCTGGGCAGGGATTTTAACCAGTGAGAGATCGCAGGGCACAAGCTGCACAGTTCACAACTCCTGTTCCAAGGAACTGCTCAGCTGGACACGTGACAGGGATCGACAGACGGGGGAGCGCAATATTAATTATACCGCTGAAAACAATAGCAAATATTTGCAACAGTAAGTCGGCGGTATAACAGATCCTTCTGTCCTTGGGTGCTCTCTAGACTGTGGCTTTGATTTTACCGGTCTGTCCTCAGGGTTCTTGAGGAATGGAGTTTGAAAGCACAAGCTATTGAGTTATTTTTTTGACTTGTTCAGCCTAAGAATTGAGTCTTTTTCTCAACAACGTTCTCCAGATCCTTGTCCCTTTGTATTTATAAATCCAGCTCCACTCCAGCAAGGCAAATTTTCATGCAAAGTCATAGAAGAAAAAGATCTGTCAAAGCACATATCAGAAATGCCTGAAGCAAACCAAATTGTTAATTATCATATGAATATAGCGGCTCTCAGTGGTCACACTTCTTACAGGGAAGATTATTGTAAAGATAAACAGTAGCTTTGTAAAGGTAAGACAGGCTGTCTTTCTGATAACACAAGCTATGTCCTCAAGGAAACATCATACATTCCAGCATGTTTCAGGAAATTTCATAAATTTCAGCATATCTCTCCTATCTCAGACATGTCTGTTTCTCAGGATGGGACCTAGTTTTAAAGGAAATGTATTTTTGGTATTCCCTGAAAGCACATGTCTCCTAGGTAAATTATATTGTCTTAAAAAAAAACAAACCAAAACAACAACCCACCATGATCTGATTCATGAGTCTTACCCTAATGCCAGGGGGTCTTGTTTAACCAGTCAGCTCTTCTTTAACATATGCTTCTAATGACATGGATGCTCGTTCTGCCCTTTCTTACCCTTTGGCTCCTAAAATGCTCTCCATGGTTAATGTATGAATGTATTTACTAGGAAGTCTGTCATTTTCTTTCGAGCTTGGCAGTATGATTTTACTTTGTTTTCTGCATGGAGATACAGGAAGGTTTAAAAGTTAAGCCTGGATCAGTGACCAGAATTGAATTCTAGATACACAGAAGGCTATGCAGAAGATACACATAATACTGTTTTCAGTCATTATTAAGCATTGCTGGGGTTTGTGCTGAGAGAGGAAATCCTTGAGAGTGCTATTGAAAGAGAGATGTAATACAATATTTTTTTGGTTTTGTTTTTTTAAGGAATCCAAAATGTCCTCAGCTTATTCTGTGCCGTGCTTACAGAAAATAAGGTTCTCTTTCACTCAGCAAGTTTTCAGAGGCTCAGTGATGCCTGTAGGGCTCTGGAGTCTTTGATGTTTCCCCTAAAATACAGGTGAGTTGAGTTTTGATTCTTTGAACTTGTTGGCTCAGTTTGTAACTCATTTTGTAGCTTACAGTATGTTGTCCTTAACAAAAGGAGTTGTTGTATTTTGTTCAAATAAGCAAAAGTTTTCATGATCGTATATACAAGTCCCAGTCTTTATATATCATTAATAAAAGTATGATTGCATCATCACAGTGGAAACAATTGAAGGAGAAATACTCTACCTACAAATGCAATAGAAACCCTGCTCACAATGTCAGTTAGATTTGACAGTGATGATCCGTGAGTAAATGCATGGAAAATACATGGCGGGGATCTAAGCCTGCCAAGAAGAGGAGGTGCAGGTTTGTGGCTGTGCAGGTGAAACACGTTTCATTGTGAGGATAGCAAAGCAGTGGAACGGAGAGCCTGTGCAACACGCATCCCTGTAGCTTTCCAGCACTGCAGAGCCCAGAACAGCTTGATCTGGGTTCAGTCCTGTCCCTGTTCTGAGCAGCAGGTTAGACTAAACGATCTGCTGAGGCCCTTTACAACCTAAAGATTCTGTGGTTCTAGTATAACAGCCACATTAGCTTGAATCACAGTTTTAAGTCACTGACAAATGCTCACCAGAAGATGAATTTAAACCAACAACTGATCCTGTCTAAAAAGCCACATCTGAATCCAGTGATTGAAATAGAAAACTTAATGTCAAGCTGTTTGGATTCTTGAGGAAGAAGACTTGCCTGTTTCAAAAGATACTTGTATTTTAATAGCATGTTTTTATTTAAAGTATTTCAGAAATGGGCTTCATTTTAATGTAGAATAAGAAGGAATGAAATTGAAAGCGAGTTTTGGAGTTTGTTTCTTAATGCTATGATAGTTGTGAATGTCAATTTTTAATAACTATAAATTAGGTGATGAAGTGAGTGCATTGATAATTTAGATCGATTTTCACATTGCTCTGATGAAAACACTAATTTTTTAAAAAATGTCGAATCAAGTAAACAGTATCTGAAATAGAGTGTTCTGTATATAATGTTTAGTTGTCACTTCAACATCAAAGGAAAAGATTTCATTTAAGGACTAACTAGAATAATATTTTACAAAAGGCTGATTGTATGTGTCTGGCCAAAAACTACCATGTTTTTAAACTGAAGGTTTTATCCATAACTTTAGTGTCCCTAGTTATTTAAATTAAACTATATATAACATAAATGATACAAATAAGGACTGACTTCTCTTATTTTGCAAAATACACGTATTTACAATAAATTGTAAACCCTGTAATATTCCGGAGTCTGGATGACAGATGTTCTTTTAACAGCATGGCACTTTATAGAGAGGTATTTAATTAATACTTTCATCTTTTGTGTGTTTAAAATGAATGTATCATAGCAGGAAGTTGGGTGTTTTGTTTGTTTTTTTGTTTAAAAAAAAAAAAAAGCTGTCCTATGTTGAAAGGATAGTGAGAATCTTTTATTTATTCTTTTCACAGTTATCCCTATATTCCAATTCTTCCTGCACAGCTGTTGGAAGTTCTCAGCTCACCAACTCCTTTCATAATCGGTGTACATTCCGTCTTTCGCAACGACATTCATGAGCTTGTGAGTAGGTCTGCCCAGCACGGTCACAGCCGCAGGGTCACTGGTGAATTCGAGTTGCAGAGATTCTCTCTGCTTCGGGGGTGTTGATAAGAACAGTTCATGTATGTTTAATATATTGTTGTAGAAAGCAAGGCAAGACATTCAGGAGGACAAATAAGAAAAAGCATAAATTCTTATGTAAATACACTGAGACTATAAAGTAGGGGTGGGAAATTATATGATTCTGGTGCAGGATGGGGAGGAATGGTTCCGTTTCTAGCTTGGTCGTGTGTTTGTCATGAATTGTTTGAATAATTCACTTAGGATTTCAAATGTCTGGTGTGTTGGGTTTTTTTTTAAATCCTTATTTTTTAAGCATGTGCTTGGAGAAACTGAACCAGCGTTGCAAAGATCCCTAGACACGTGTAATTTTTACTTATAGTTGTCCTTACCATGTTCTTCGTAAACAACAGACTGGATATCTCAGATTGTTGAACACAGACCTGAACGCGCAGAAACGGAAGTCACTTTTCAAAGTTCGGCCTAATTTCACTTTCTTCGGTTTACATGCATTTTCATGGCTAGATTTAGTAACACAAAGTGTTTAGAGTATTTTCTTTATCACAACCAGTCTATACATTGAAGTTAGTTGTTTTAATTTGTTTGGTTTAGCTTATGTGCCCATCGTGACACGTGACCTGTCGTGCTTTTAAACTATACTCACAGTACTCACTACTGATACAAGTTTTTGTTTCTCCCTTACAGTTAGATGTAATCATAGCAGACCTGGATGGAGGCACAATTAAAATTCCTGAATGTATTCATCTTTCTCAGCTGCCAGAGCCACTGCTTCATCAGACTCAAATGGCGCTTTCTCTAGTACGTTTTGATACAAACCCCATTGTCCACCCTCTCATCTATTTTTAAGGAATGAAAAACGAATTTCAGTGTTAAATCACTTTCAAACAGATTGTAAATGTGAGATTTAGAACCATTATTCATGCCAACATTCCTGTTTTTGAGGAATTTATTATCTGAAGTTAGAGTTAATATCATCAGTAACTTACTACTAAAATGTTTTTTCACCCCTCGGGGGGTAGGCAGGGATGCTTTCTTTCTAACAATGATTTTTTAATCAGAGTTCAACCTCAGAATCTAAGCAGCATTGTTACTAACCAGTTTAGCTTCTCTTCTGTTTTTATAAATTCATTTCAACTGTACATTGTCTTGAAGTTTAACGTATGAATAACCAGTTAGTCTTAAATTTTATTTTATGATGCCTCTGTATCAGTATTCAAGAATGATTGATTCTACATTAAGGAAACACAAAAAACCCTAGTTCAGTTTTTCTTTTTACTATCATTGTCATAAGTTAGAAATCACCTTATTTGGAGGCTTCTGAGCAGGTCTTATCTTAAAGAAGGGTTTTCAGTCGATCTGTTCCAGGTTAACGAACTCTGAGGTCCCTGACTGTACTGACCAGCTTCACTGACTGCCATACGAGTTTTTGATAACTAGCTCATAGAAACCTGAAACTGAGGAATTAACCCCACCTTTATTTTTCCATACAGTCTTCATAGTTTAACTCGCTCTATTTTTTGAGGTACTTACTGTCAGTGAATATTAATTTGAGAAAGAAGAAAAAAAGTAATTTATCCTTTCCTCAGCAAAATGAGGGGAAAAAAAAATTTGTTTAAAAAATTCTCTAGGTTTTGCATCCTGATTTGGAAACAGCAGATTATGCATTCCCTCCCCCACGAACAGCTTTATCACACTCAAAAATGCTGGTAAGATTTCTGTGTTATGTCTGACTTTCTTAAGTTAAAATTTTAGACTAACTTTCTACTAAGAATTTCTACTTTGTGTTTTCTTTTCCATATCCATATTCTTTATGGTATTCTGCTCTCTAGTAGCATTCTAATGGGTTAGAAGTTTTTATAAACATGTTTGTATTACTATGGAAGCGCTTTATTTTCTTTTAATATTGCTGCCTATTGAGTTAAATCTATGACTCCTCTGTTTTGTGGACCAGTAAAGCTGCAGCCTTTTACCTGAGTGGACAGACTGGTCTTTTTGTGTGTTTGTGTAAATGTTAAAATTGAATTCTCTTATGGATAGCGCACCCCCCAGCTCCCCCAAAAATAGCTTCCGAAAATTCCAAATGTCATTCAAGATCTAGATTTATTAGAGTAAATATGAGTGAAGATAGGAGTGGTAGCTGTGTTAGCAGAACATAAGTCCCTGGTTTTGCAATAAGAATGATAATTATTATACATTGTTTGTTCAGACTTATTGGGAAAGGAGTTACATGGGTTTTAACCATACATCGTTAAAGGGCTTTAATGACCCATCTGAATGAAACTATATGTGATTGTCTATACTAAAAAAAGTCTGTAGAGTGGTTTCAATTAAAACCTAGTTAATTTAGATTAAAAATAATAGTGAAGCCATGATAACAGCTTGGAAAAGCTGCTGATTTTAGCTTGTAGGATTGTCTAGAATTGAATTTAAGTTGGTAGTCCAAACTGAAATCCAAAAGCCAATTCAATTTAAGGACAATGGGGATTTTGTGGAGGTGTATTCGAAAACATAACACTCTTAAGTGATACAGTGTATTTGTTGTTCTTACTTTTTACTGTAAGATTGGTTTTTGTCATTGCTGAAGACAGGAAATGTCATCCAGATTTCATTTAAACTAATGGCAGAATTCAACTAAGATCTCACTTGGAATAGTGAAGTTACAAATTAGTGTAATTTTGTATCAGAATTAGAATTTTGAAAATCTGAAATAAATGATCATGTTTTCAAGTAGACAAAAAAGTCAGGGTACAGATGTACCTGTTAAAATCCTAGCAAGCAGCCTGGATACAAATAAAGTGAGAATCTCTCTTAGCAAAGTGAGTCATTACATGTTCCAGTGTAGAATAAACAAACATCTAGAAAAATACCTCAGTAGAAAACCTTTATAGAATCTTCTATATACCTAAACTTACTTCTTTAAAAACATCTTTGCCAGCTTTAGTTTATGTAGGTTGTGTTTACTTGTTGATTAGCTGATCAGCCGTGTACCTGTTTAGTTAATCTAATAATCTTTGCTGCTTGTGACTTCTAGAGTTAGTTTGTTTAAAAAGTCCTTTGAGATGCCATAACATATGAGCCACCACGGATCTGGTGATGCTGTGATGCTCCGAGCCTGCATCCCCCAGCAGCAGCAGTGCCATCGCAGGCTCCTGTGACTCCCTGCTGCCCCTGCTCACTCCGATGGCACTGCTTGTGTAGTGCTGCAGCGCCACACGTACTGTATAGAATAGATCTGGGCTAAAATACCCTCTTTCCTTTATTTAGCATCAGTTTCCTCTCATGGCAGTTCCTTCACATGGTTCAGTACATGACCATCCCAACAGTTACACTTGCATTGCCCAGAGCCTGTTGTGCAGGCGCAAAAAAAGCAGTAGGAGAAGGCGGAAGAGTATGTACTGAATTTGTCATTGCCGCCTGTGGACAGGTCAGTGAAACTGTCACCTCATCTAAGATGACTTCACATGCGTACAAGAATCTCCGCTTCCGTGCTACACTGCTGCGTTGTGTGATGAATTTGTAGGCGTTTCGCAGATAGCTTTATACAAAGTGGAAAAGTTGTGATTGCAGAAATGTTTTGACAGCATATTTCATTGCTGCTTACAGGATAAAGAGGTGCGAGCAATCTTCCTTAGGCTCTTCGCACAACTTTTCCAAGGATACCGGTCATGTCTTCAGCTGATCAGAATTCATGCTGAACCAGTAATTCATTTCCATAAGGTAAAAGAGAAGCAGTTGTATCTATTTAGTTAGTATTCACTGTGCCAAGTTATTCCCATTAGCTTGCCTTTGGAACAAGTGTTAAGGTTTAAAAAAAATAACACACCTACACATAATAAACATATCATTTCAATGCAGCACTGTGTAAATGCTTTTTAGTGAAACTAATTATAGGGACAATGATGAGATGTGAAACAAAGTTAGCATTGAAATTTAATACAAAGAAACATTTGAGGAATCATTAAGGAGTTTTGAAAACATACATATGTAATTAGAAGACAATACTTAAAAGTACTAGTTTTCTACTTTATTACCTGTGAGATTTAGAAAATGTGTGCATCAAACTTCCTGTTAAATCACTTCTGAATTTAGGTATAAAAGATAATAGATGATATAAAAGATTTTATTAGAAGATGCTGCATGTTACTGTAAAATGATGTAAGATTTAGCTGCTAGTACGTGAATTCTTAGTTGTAGTTTTGGTGCTGATAAAACACATGCTTTTTTCTGCCTTTGTTGCAGGCAGCCTTCTTGGGGCAGCGAGGCTTAATTGAGAATGACTTCCTAACCAAAGTGCTCAATGGGATGGCATTTGCTGGTTTCGTGTCAGAGAGAGGTCCTCCCTTCAGAGCCTGTGATCTTTTTGATGAGGTGGAAGTTGTTTCTATATTCCCAAGTACCTGTGACATTTCAGCATGTAAAAACTACTGAAATGCTTCAAGTCTTCACCGTTTATTATATAAAGTTTCTACTAATCTTCTCAATTCTCATTTTCTACTAAGTGTGAATTTTGAGCTTACTTCCATAAAATCACGCCTTGCTCACATGTATGAAGGTAAAACAGTTGTGTGAATCATGGTAAAGCTGTTGCTATTCTCAGATTTGGAACCTCCTAATGTGTCACTTGTGCTAGTACAGAATTATTTTAATTAATTTAAATATATTCTTAGAAACATTGAAAAAGTAATTGAGAAATATTAAATACATACCCAACAATATAGGCAGGGACAAACATTTTTTGTGTTAAAAAGTACTGCCGTATTTATACTATGCTGGCTTTTATTTGAATGTGGAGTACACAAAGAGGTTTGTATAATTCTGCATAGTAGTAGAATATATGAGAAATCTGGATTATGGTGTTAAACGTTAAAGGGATGCTTTAGGTGTGTAGGACTTCCTGTGTTAGGTGGGACTATAAAATCTGGTAACGGAAGGTCTCTAAGAAAGTTAAAATGTCTCATGTTCCAGAGCAATGTGACATTGCACACTTTTCAGTATTTTGTTTTCTTTGATCGGTTTCTATTTAATATTAACATTTAATAATTTAAATAGGAAAGAAATTGTTTTTAGGTCAATTATAAATTTTTTTTTTTTTTTTAAGTTGGTGGCCTTTGAAGTTGAAAGAATTAAAGCTGAGGAAGGTAATCCACCAAAAATGATAAAGCATGTTAGAGAACTTGCAGAACAGCTCTTCAAAAATGTAAGTTTATGACTCCTGCTGCACTTTTAGAGGTGAGATAGTAACATTGAAAATTCACATCTCTGGGATTGATGCAATATCTGAAAATGGAAGTGACTGCTTGTGGTAGCCAGCACGCATCGTTATATTAGTGTAAATGTTACCGGTTTCGTACATAGCTCAATATACTAATACCGGCTGCCCCGTCGACTACTGCTACTTAGCATTCTTTTTCTTAGTGTCTATTCACACAACTTACATAAACTGCAATCTGTCCGTTCCAAAGACATCCCTTTTCTTGCTTCTTAACAAGTTTCTGTTTGAAAACACTGCAGCCAGCTTGACATAATGTGTACTTTCAGCAGATGTTTCCTGCTATGCCAGCCCAGTCCCCGTGGTTTGCGTGCTCAACAAGCACTGTATAATTCCTTACAGTTTATTTCTTGGATTCATTAGGTTTCCTAGAATACTGTTTGCAGTTTCATTCTTGCCTTCCTATCGTACCTTTATGTTCCACAGTGCTTTTGTAAAATCTCCTACTGTTCCATTAGCTGGTTTTTTGAGTTTTCTCTGTTGTTTATTAATTTAATTTCTTTTTTTTTTTTTTGGCATCAGCTAATCTCCCTCCCCCTCACACTTCCTGTGCTTGTTCAGACTCTGCAGAGCCATATCTATTGTGCAATCAGTTAACACCTTTATCACTACCGCAGACTCAGTGGCAGTGCATTTAAAAGGCTGGTTATGCATGCAGTATCTTTGAATAAAGCCCTGTGATGAGTTACATTGCTTCTGTAAGCTATGCTGAGAGCTGCCTGATTGTGAACTTGCTGCATGACATGTTTTGACGTTTTGTTCCACAGCTCTAGTAGTCATCATATTGTAGCTGTGACAGTCTAGATACATCCAAGAGAAAAGGTTTGTTAGGGAGAGGTAATGTTTGTATTAGCCTAGCTGGTATAAGTGGAAAATGTAGACGTGTTTTTGGCATATACTGTTTCAGTAGCTGAAGACATTAGACCTACATTCCTAAGAGCGTATACAGTTGACATTACGTTTGTGATGTCCAAGTTTGAAGTAACTCTTTCTGTGTATTTCCTCTGGATGCCTCTTCTCCATGAAATGGAATGTGGACTTGTTATTCCTCCTTTCTGCTGCCTTCTGCCGTATGTCATCTGTTTACCCCCTGCTGAGAACTCTGTTCCCTTGCTTGTCCTGGCATCTATGGCTCTTAACCCCCTAGCTGGATTTTTGGCTTGTTTCATCAAACTTTCCTCTGCAGAGAATTTGCATGGCTAAGTAGCTGGTTTGTTTTGACTGATATTTTTTAAGTTGATGCATGTGATCTCCCTGTTGCCTCTTGCTTCTGTAAATGAAGGTACCAGGCTAGCTCCTGTTTACAAGTTTTATTGCAAGGTAGTTGTGCTTCTACAACAGAAATGTAATTGATGAGTAACGCTCTTTGGCAGTGGTACATAGCCGGTAATAAATAACAGCACAGAGTGAAGTTGGGTAACCGTACTTCAAACGTGATTGATGATAACCCCTGGTATATGAATGAAGAGATGAAAACATCCTGTTTTGTTTGGTTGATCGTTACCTTCCTCAAGATGTCACATGTGATCCTGTGAACAGTGGTAGAATCTTCATGGAACGTGTAGATCTTGGCTGTATTAAGAAAAGGTACAACCTGAAGCCAGGAAAAAAAAAAAACAGACAGGAAAGGTTATCAACCATTTGGGAAAGAAAAAAAAAATGGTGCATTTTTACATCTTGCTCTCTTCAAGATGCTGTTCTTAATGGTTTATGGTCTTATGGTTCTCTATGGTCTTTCTGGTTGCTGAACACCAGAGGTGAAAGATGCGTTTCCACGTAGAGGAACACATATTGCACTGGTACAGCATCTGGTGTTGACAAATGCCAGCAGAGCTTATCAATATAGAGCAAGTCTTCAAATACCCCACGTACAGTCTGCTGCGTGGGAATCGTTTGGGTAAAACTTGTAAGTCAGTGATCCACAATGTGAAAGTTATTATCTGGGGGTTTTTAATTCTGAAGACATCTGCAAGGAAACCTTAAAAGAGAGGTTAAGAGCTTTCTTTGGGGCTGCTTATTACAGACCATAAAAGAGTGAGTGGAAAATCACGTAGGCAAGCATTTGTTTTCACAGTGGAAATTCTTACAGTTTTGCAACAATAGAAATCTTTTCTGTCCTTGAAGAACACCTGAAAATCTGATGTGGCAGCTTGTTTTTCCTTTCCTTGTAGTTTAGGCTCATCGTGTACCCTTTGATCATCTATATTAACTTTTTTTCTTTTTTTTTCTTTTTTTTTAGAACAGAGAGCTGTGTGACTTTTTTTAGGGGACATACAGAAGATAGAAAATAGGTCCCTAATGAGGAACAGCCGTAGTTTAATACAACATGGGACAAAACTGAATTTTCCCTTCATAGTCTTGATAAAGATAAGAATATTTCTGAGAACTTAGTGAAGAGATTGTTTTAATTTTCTTCAACATTCTCTCTAATGAAGAGGTTGATGATCAAACTAATTTCAATTCTAGTCCTAAATATTCATTAAGCTGCATAAAATCAACCCAAGTTAAGCGGTGATTTTCTTTTGCTCTCTTTTGTCTTGAATTTTGCGTGTTGACAAAAGTAATTTTAAAAAAGCCTTTAACAAAGTTGGAAAAGTTACAGATAATGAATCAAGGATCACATGAACATGAAACATGGTGTTAGTCAGCAACATCTTTCAGGTTTGACAGATACACAAAACAGCAGTAAAACTGGATGAGACAGATGGTGACGCTGCGTAACTCCCTTGTGTATAACCTTTTCCTTCGGCCTGCAGGAGAACCCCAACCCCCACATAGCGTTCCAGAAGGTGCCGCGGCCCACGGAGGGCTCCCACCTGCGGGTTCACATCCTCCCTTTCCCCCGCATCAATGAGGGCCGGGTGCAGGAGCTCCTCCAGGAAGGCCTTGCAAGGAGTCAGGGTGCACCCCCTGCCACCCGGGGGGACAAGAAGTGCGTTGTTCCAGCGGGTCCCCCTGTTGGTATGTTCACTTGCTCCCCGACTTACCTGTTTGTCGTCCTGTCTCATAAGCTGGATGTAGAATTAGCATGGCTGCACCGTGTTGCTCCCAATTTCATGTTGGTACAGTATTTTTACAGTACTAAACCTTTAGTACCTAGACTTGCCGGTTTGCCTTTGCAACTTTAAAAACACTTTTGCGTCTTCCTTTGCTACGAAGTCAAACATCGAGCATGAGTTGTATCATTACTAATAACAAAAAAGGATTTGATCTGAGTTAGACTGAACTGTTAAATTAGATGTCGTCCTCTCGTCTAGGTTTGATGTATAGCACCGTAGGTTGAAGGACTGGCTGAACCGAGCTTGAACAGTTAGGATTTCTCTGTTGACACTAGACATATAAAATAGTGGAAAAAGGCAAGGAACAAACATAGCATCTGTCTCAAAATTAACGTAATGTGTTTAAATCTAAAGAGCAGACATGGACATTGTAGGCATGTCAATTTAATTTTAATCCCAGAAAAATTCGATTAGTCATAGTCATATTCCTCAATGAATTTAGAAGTCAATCTTGAAAAATTAAAGATGTCGTCTGTTGAATTTTGTTCTTCTCTACTGGTTTTCTTCAAACAAGGTATTGCACTTGCATAGGCATGATGAGGTGAGTAGGCAACAGTTCTTCAGAAATTAATTAGGAGATTATAGTAATAATAGGGCAAACATGACTCAACTACATCAAGCTATTGCAAAAAAAGGCGAACAGTAGGTTGTATTAACAGTACGGTGAGTGAACCCTGTGGAGAAATCCTTTCATTGTACTCAGTAAGAGCTCAGCTGGACTGTTCATACCCATTTTTGGGTGCTTGAAGACTCTCTCCATTTTTGGTTCTGTTGGAGGGAGTCCAGAAGAAAGCAACAAGAATGACCAGTGGTCTGGAGAATGTGACCTACCAGGAAAGATGGAGGGTTGTTTAGACTGTAAAATAGAGGGAACTGAGGGAACACATAATAGCAGTCCTCAGTTACATAAGAGGCTGTTAAAAAAAGAAATGGAATGATCTGTGGCGATAAGAAATGATGGGTTTAATTGCAACACAGGACTATTTGTCAGGAAAAACTTGGTAAATGAGGCTTGTGAGGCAGTTGAATGGATTTCTTGTGGAACCATGAAGTCTCTGTTATCACAGAAGTTTGGGAACATTAGACAAACATGAGAAATAACATAAATACTGTTGATCCTGCCTGGGGACAGCAGGATGAGCTAGATGGCCTCTCCAGGCCCTTTCCAGTCCTGTGTCTCTTTGGGTTTCTGTAAGAAGAGGATAAACTCTTTTCACCTGCCTTTGCTGTTGACTGTGTCATTGAATCTGTTACTTACAGAAAATTTAAAGCGTACGTGCTTGTGTTCTGTTGTCCTTCCTTATAAGGCTAGATGCAAGAGAAGGTTTTCTTTCTTAATAAGTTAATTTTTATGACAAAGTTGTGTGTGTTTGTTGTTGGTTTGGTTTTTTTCCCCCAGAGAACAGCTTTCACACTCATACTCACTGCTGTCCTGTGTGTCACAGCCTTTGGGTATTAGGAGCTCATTATTATCTCTAAGAAGGGCATATTTGGCCTTTGTATTCAATTTATTTGATAGTGAAAAGGAAAAGAAAATGTTAGTTCTTCTAATTTTCTGAAAAATCCGGAGCAAAACTCTGCATTAAGAAAATAATCTTCAGATCTCAGCAAGTTGGAATCTAGATAAGAGAACAGGTTTGTCAGGTTTTATTCCATGTCACAGAATTCTTGGCGTGGCCAAGAATTTAGGAAAAATTTAGGAAAAAATAGTTATCTACTACTACAAAATATGCAAGGCTGTGTAGTTCACTGCAGAACACGCACCCCCATACATTATTTGTTAATTAATGTGCATTTATGTCTCTATTTCCTTAATATGTTAAGAGATTTGAATCTCTTTGTGTCTGTACGAGACAACTAGAACAAGCAGTGAAGAGAATCAAGTGCTCTGTTAAAATTCAGAGCACTCTCTTCTTCAGATTGGATCAGAAAACCAAAGGTTGAGGATGTGATGTTTCCATCTGTATACGCTTACCGATGGTGTTTACTCAAACAGAACAAAATGGAGGGCACATAGCAAAGTTTTTCTTTATATTTAAAAATCGTTTTCTGATGTTTTTTGTGGCCTTTGCAGAAGACATTTCACAGTTGTATATTCTTCTTTCTTTTTGTTAGTTTCCATAATGGAAAAAGGAAGCACAGTTTTCAACAGTGCACAAAGACTGGAAGTTGTTAGAAACTGCATCTCATTCATTTTTGAAAACAAATTTTTGGAGACTGAAAAGGTAAAAAAATAAAATTCTAACTTCCCCAAACAGGCCTCCATTCTGTTAATGAACAGATAGAGACTAACCTTGTCACAAAGTACATTTCCAAGTCTTGGTTGAAATACTGATGACTACTGTAGCCATTTAAATGAATTAAATAAGCAGTAAAACTCGTAATCTAAATGCAATGCTGTATGTAGTATGAAACTAATAGATTTGAAATCCCGTTTGCAATACTACATGAGTGTGGTGATGCCCTTTTTGCTAATTTATATTGCCATTATAAATAGGATTGTCCACATGATTTTTTTTTAAAAGGATATAATTGTTTTAGCAGTGTTTATTAGGAGGAATGTAAGCAAAAGGCATACACAGGTGTTTCAGTCTTTGTCAACCAATGCTCTTTTGACATTTTCAGTACAGTAAATTTTGCTGGTTTTAAAAATCAGTAATTTCGTGGAACTCAGAGGTGAATGTAAATATTTGGTATGTCTGTCTTCACTAAAATGTACTGGAGGGTTGTCATCCTTAACATGAAAAAGTAAGGATGTCAAGAAATTGCCAGGTTTTGTAGATTCTATCCGTTGAGTTTTCTGTTATTGAAAATAATTCGCTGAATTCACTCACTCAAATCTAATTCTGCCTGTGAAAAAGATTGTAAAATTATTTTACGATTTGTTTTTAATTTCTCAGAAGAGTATCACCTGTGTATCTCTGAGACTGTGCAGCTCAAGATAGAAAATGAGCATTTCTTGATTTACCAGTTACGTTACAGAAATGTATATGGGAAAAATCCTCGTGAAGTGTGCAGCTCTTGTTAAGAAATTTTGATAGATGTGTACCGCAGTAGGTTTTAACATCTTTCAACCTGCAGGCACTTGAAAAACTCCAGCAGTTTCTTGTCCCTCTGCATGGTAAATTTGTCGTTAGCCAACAGACTGCCTTTTCTTGCTCTGTTGCCACCCCTGACACCTGGTCTGAATGCCCCAGCTGGTAATCACTGCTGTAGCACTTGCTGCATCTTTAAAACATTGGCAGAATTATTCTGTTTGCATTATTTTAGGGTAAACTGCGTAACAGCCTTGTGGCCTCATGGCTAGCAGAGGTATGCCACTTCTAGAGCCATTTCATTCTGTGCTGATCAAAAACCGTGCCGGCTGGCCTCGGCGTGCTTACTGGGCCTGGCCTGGCCGCTACAGAATAGAGCACTTGCTTTCACGCACAGGAAAGCAATTTCCCATCTCACCTCCACTCGGTGCCTGGTCGTATTCAGTCACTTCTAGTGACAGGTGTCGGTGAGAAATGTTGTTTAATGCATTTGGAAAAAACATGGGGGAAATGTAATAATTAGTGGCTTAAGCTAAATCAAGCATTATGTAAAAGTTCGATGTTCAAGCTAATGAGTAATTTCCAGTTATTCCTTACTATACTGTCACTTGAAGTTTCTTAATAAAGACTGAATGATATTCAGTACGAGTAGTGCCATTTAATTCCATTTTCACGATGAGCTTTTCTTCTCTGCAGACCCTGCCTGCAGCTCTGAGAGCCCTAAAAGGAAAGGCAGCGCGGCACTGCCTGACGCAGGAGTTAGGGCTGCACGTCAAACAGAATCGGGCAATACTGGACCATCAGCAGTTTGACTACATTGTGCGAATGATGAACTGTGCTTTGCAGGTACGGTGTGCAAACATTTATTTCTTTGGTTGTCTTTGTTTTGTTATTATGATAAGCAAAAAATTGTTTAGAGTGATGCGGAGAAGCCATATAATTAAGTTATAGGACCACGTACTACAGTCATATAGCAGAGACTACTTGACAGCGGATTTAAACTATTTCACTGACAGGAAAAAGGACAGAATGCTCAAGTGTGGTACAGATCTGACTGATGTGAAAAACAGTACAAAAATTGTTCCCGTTATTAATAATTTAGATATAATTTAGTTTTGGTAGGTATCAAAGCAATTTATCATAATGGCTTGAAGTTCTTTTTTAATGAATGGGTGTTAGTTTTTCCAGGTAGTTTTCAACTCTGAGCTCTTAAAATGTGTATCACCCACTGCTCAGTTAAAACAAACGCGTGTTTGTCCTCTTTGTCATCACAAGTGTGAACACACTTAAAGAAGAAAGTGTGCTTTCTGCTTCTGTGGTTTGTGGTGGTAGTTCTGCTTGTCACAGTGACATCTGAGCTTGTCAGTGACTCACTAAAGGTGTTTGCAGTTCGTCATCGAAGTTATTCTACTGATACATTAATAATTTTGTGCTAAATAAACATCAACATACGGTGGCAGGTGCCTATGAGAGTAAAATATGTGGATGACTTCTTTAGACTTTCATTTGAATGAAGGTTCTGTTCCAGCTCTGCTTGTACACGATTCGTTGTCAGAAATATTTTACAGGCATCAGTGTTTTCAGTCTGGTATCTTGAGAATGTAGTATTTTTGAGATTTGTAATGTGATCACATTTGGTTATAATTTGCCTCTTGTTGCCCCATCTAAGTTACTGTATTGAATCAGGAATTTGACCGAGACATTCATTGTCGTTGAAACAATGAAATTAATTTGTAGCAGTTTGACCCATATTTTTTTTTTAAAAGGTGAGTGCTAACTACAGCTTTAACTGAAGTATAGAAATAAGTTAACATTGACTGAGAAATTGCTGTGTCAGCTCACCAAACATACATTTTGTTGTCTGTTGTATCTCTTGTTTTTCACAGTAGATATTTTTCTACTGTTTGGATCAAAATTCAGCGTAGCCTGAGCAGTGGTCTTGGGAGTAAACTTACCTAGTTAGTAGATGAAAACTGATGTCGACTGCCTAAAATCGCACAGCATGTACCAGAGGGTGCTTTTTTGGCACAAGCTTGGCCTTTTGCAGGCTCTCAGTTTAGTCTCAGTGTTGGAAGAAAAAGTGGAAGATACCTGTGTGACTATTTCTCTATCCAAGATCATGACCGGTGGAATACTGCACTGCAGTGTTTCCCCTAGTATCTGATCTCTAGCCATTTTGCCACGGGGAAGAAAGGGGGTTGTGTTTTACTGGTTTCCTTGGAGTTGGTGAAACTTGGGCTTTCCAGAACCTCTCATTTTGTCAGTTTGAGACGCTCTGTCCAACAGTGGCATTGTTTTGAACTGTTTTTCTTTGGGCTATTTACAGTCTGAAGTAATGGGCAGGACCTCTCTGCAGGTTTTTAGCTGTGATCTGTGAATAGTACACTTGGGTTTCCTATTAATCTGCCTTACTTAGCAGGTAGGCGGCTGCGTGTCAGGCGTTTGTGGTGGGCTGTAGGTGGCTTAACAAATAAAGTTCAGGTAAGGCGTGATGCAGTAAGTCAATGCTGAAGTGCTAAAAAAAGCTTTACTGTGTCTGGGAAGTATTGACAATCTGCTGCTGCTGAAACAAAAATGCAGAGAAGTATTTGCGATTGTTCTTAGTAGCGGGAAGATCGAAATTATGTATTGTTGGAGATTGTATTGTTGATTGATTAAAGCAGATGTTTTCTGATGAGGGCAATTAAATCCCCAGTTATTTGCTTTTATCTCTGCTAGAAGTTGTCATTGGCCTCTTGCTAAACTTTATTGTCGTGCCCTAAGTAAGAATTTTTCCCCTGACGAATCATATACTCTGACAAGCATTTACACTAGCCTCTCTTACAGTAGTGATTAATACCCGTGGTAGTGAAGCAGCAGCATTATGTTCTGATCCATATGTTCTAGAACTAAATTTCTGTTAAAACAATCTATAGTGTTGCAAAAGCTCAGTATACTGATTGACAATTTATTCATACAGATAACATTGTAATGAGAAAAATGAGAAATGATGTTGCCAGAAACTCTCTCCATCGTGTTTGCTATCTGCTGCTGCAGTTACCTCCGAATAATTTGCAATTACACATAAATTCCTATTTTAAAAGGTTTTTTTCTCTTCAGTTTTCTGTAATGAAATGCTTTTGTCTGACATTTCACAAAATGCTTTGCAACTAAAAATCCTGTTGTTTTCAAGAGAAACTCTTCTTCTACGTAATTATGTTTCCAGCAACACATTGTATTTTTAACATTCAGTGAGAAATAATGGCAAAAACCATCTCCAAGCTCAGTTTACACGTTTCTCCATTAATTTCTCACAAACCATGTGACTTGTCCAGATGTTCAGTTGTCTCTCTGACGTTCCTCTGGCAGCAGCAAGTGAACTCTGCATTGTGAAACATAGTGGAACCTAATTTGAGTATACTCGGTGTACTTAGAGTGTACAGTATGAAAAACAACTGTAGGAACTCTTAGTAGCAACTAGGGCAAAAATAAAAATATTAACCTATGTGAGGTTACAACTGCTGTACACCTGGGCCAGCATCTGTTCTCCAACAATGGCCAAAACCAGGTGAAAGATACTCTTGATTAATTTGCCTCTAAAACTTCAGCTGTGGCTCTTCTGTATCACTTTGGTGAGGTAAGGGCCTCTTCCTAGCACTTACTATACAGACCGTAGTTTCTCGTGAAAGCAACTTGAGTGTGCAAAAATAAACAATGGCCTTCTAGATACAATACTAATTTTATTTTTCTTAGGCAAATGACTTTTGCATTATGTTCTGCCACCACATAAAGTTTAAAATTTGTCATTCAGTTCTCAGAATTCAGAGGTTTGCGAATACTGTCAAATAACAAGGGAGATTTTATTACTCCTGAGAGAAAATCAGCCATGTGTGTGTCATATGATTCAAATTCTTGGCAATACAAAGGTTAAATGAACTAGCATTTCTCATATTTTATGCTGAAAACTATGTTGCTAAATGTCTTTATTTTGGAGGGTTATAGTAGGTTTCTCTCCTTTCAGACTTTTTCTTCGTGGCCTGCCTTTTGTTACTCAGTTTGACTTGCATTTCCAGAAGTAGAGACTTGGAAGCAGTGTTTGAACAGCAGCAGTATTTGAAAATATTTTAAGGTATTTTAAGACATAGAAAATATATAATGAAAAGTCATGGGAGTTTAATGGCCACACTTAATTCTATTACTTCATCAGTTATTAACAATTTTATCTTTTTCATCCTGTAAGACATAGTCATAGTATTATTTAGGTGAAAGAAATCACCCTTCCAGTGTTTAAGGGCTTGGACTTGAAACTTCCAGATTTAATTCCATATTGTACTGCAGATTTTTGGTTTTGTTGCAATGGGCACATCATACAGTTTCTCTGGTACACGGTTTAT
>NW_010424917.1:0-14057 GCF_000710305.1 Buceros rhinoceros silvestris | reverse complement strand
TGAATTTTCCAGAGTCCACCTATAATGTTCTAGAACTAATAAAAGAATGTGCTATTTCTGCACCTTTCTGATGATGTCTCTTTCCCAAGACGTTGTGAGACACTAGGATATCATTGCACATGGCTGAACTGATGGCACGCTCACATAGTTTCTCTAGAAAAAAGAAAGTACAATGGAAAAGATTGTATTGCTGATCCTTTACTCTGAGGAACACACTGCTCTATTCGTCCTATCTCACTGGATGCCCCGCTGTCCAGCAAAAATCCATTGGCAGGCATCTTTTTACCAAATCCAGAAAATAGGTTCTTTCTTTGTGGGGTTGGTATGTATTCACGAAGTAGGTGTATGTGTGCTGCTGCCAGTCAACATTGCAGACGTTTTAGCTTTATTACTGCTGCTCGAAGACCAGCCCACAGTTAGCTACTGTGCAGGTGTCAAGGGAGGTGACCACTGTGACATCGCAGAAGCCATTCTTTGCTGGGCCAGGACTTGCCCCGTGGAGACAGCAGTGTCCAGGTAATTCCTTCTTTCATCATTAGGAGATTTGTGCAGTGGTCTCCACAGAGAGAGCCTGGCTGGTTCTGCATGGGTGTCCAGGCACCGAGGTGGTTGTCTCAAGCTGCGTTAAGCCGCCTCTGTGGTTTTAGAGAGGAGTTTCTTTGATCAGGCTGCAGAAGACCACGGCTGCTTTTCGCACTGGTGCTGTGCCAGTGGAGGTGCTCGGGATGAGCTCATCTGTGGTTGGGCCTTCCCTAAATTGCTGATTCCCTTTCCAAGACCCAACCTCTGGTAACCTGAAACTGTGTGTGACTTCTGCTTGGACCTACCCTCTATAACTATTGTGCGAGACTGTTAGTTAAAGAAAGGAAAAGAGAAGGATTATCTGTAATGCGAGTCCTGTGACGTGCTGTCTGTACCTACATCTGCCTTCAGCCTCCTTCCCTCTCAGCTGCTCACGCAAACGTGTTGTGTTCACACGCTTCCTCCTCCCCTCTATGTATGCATATATCCGTGCGCATTATGAGGCACAAGGGTGATACAGGTCTGTCTGCTGTATGGAGAAATATATATACACGTACACACAGAAACATAAAGTCAGTAGCAGTGCAGAAGGTAAAACCATCCCCAAGTCCTGCTGTGATCAGAGCAGCCTGTCTGGACTGTGGGTGACTGTGCGCTCTGAACACGTATCTCAAGGGCTCTGCTTGCCGGGAATCCTCTGGTTCGCCCCAGGTCTCTTGCTGCTAAACACGACCAGGGGTCAAAAGTGCCAAAGGAAGAGTGCAGTGGTGTTTCTGTTGATATAACATGCCGTAGATGTAACTTGTTTTCTCAACAGCAGGGTGTGGGGTTATTGATTATACCTTCGTTCTGTTTCTGTGTGGTTGTCAGAGCAGGATTCAGCCTTGTTTCGAGGGTCTCTGCTTAATATTGTATTACCATTATCGAATGACAGTGGGGGCTTAAAGCAAGAAGCAGCAGAAGTACAAGTGAGCAGCCATGCCAGCGGCTCCTCGGGCTGGATGCAGCTCTGGGACTCGTGGTGGGGCTCCTGTCAGGGCTCGGACCGGCTGGGCCCAGCCCGGGGGCTGCCCACAGCCCCGTCTCGCCCTCACAGAGGTGCTGCACAGTGGAAATCAAGGCCCTTAAAGCAAAACAGCAGCCAAAAAGATAGGTAAGTTAAGAGCTGTGATGATCTTAAAGAATTTCTGTAATATTTTAGCAGATTTTCCATGGCATTTACATAGCAATGAAGGCATTTTAGCAAAAAATACAGGGTGTCGTATGCACAGTGCAGACAGCTGGTGTGGGTCTGGGTTCCTTTGATTTCAGTCAGGGCGTCTCTGGCTTGCAGAGAGATAAAGAAAAATGTGGTAGCCTTTTGGACAGAAAATACGCGCTAGAGCATCAAGCACCGAACGAGGGTGTCACACCAAGTAGCCCCCTGGCAGGGATCAGGAGGGTGACACAAACCCACCTGTCCCGGCTGGGTCTCTGGGACGTCTGTCAGCTGGAGCGTTCTTTGCTCGGAATGGGCGTCTCCTGCCAGCGGCCCCTGGTTAATCCTCCCGTGTTAATGCACGTGCTTGCTCACACGCAGGAATCTTCCTGAAACCATGTAGCTGCTCAGAGCGTTGACGCAGTAGGCTCTGAGTGCTCTGAAGTAAGTGTTCATTACTGCTAATTGTGGCCCTGTGGTTGCCAAGTGTTCCTCGTAAGTCTGTGTTCTAAATATTTTTGGTCGTCTTGATGAAAAGCAGACGTGTGCTTGTACGCTACTCACTGCTGTTGGTGAAACAAGCCTGGTTCAGGAGTTGGGTTATAGTGCGGTGTAGTTGCTCTCCAACGTGCCTGTGAGAGAGGTGAGAGGAAGTAAAAAAAAGTCTTTGATGTTGATAGGATAGGCATTTGGCTAATGGAGCAAGTTAGGTGAAATCAGGGACTTCTGTATTTACAAGTTTTGTATCAAATAAAAATATGGAAGGAACACATGGAATTTTGTTTTTATTTTAAATTTTGTGTACGTATATAATGTGTATTTCCGTACAGGTACATAATTCCATATAGATTTGTCTATAACACTGCTAGGTATGTGTACATGCACTTAATCTGTACTGAGTGTCATTTTTTTGTGTACAGTAAGTATCCAAATCTTATACAGTGTTAACATCCTGTACCCATTCAGTGAACGTGGGTGTTTAGCTTTAGTGCAGTTTTTTGTTACTAAAATGAGAGTTTGCCTGTCTTACATCCTCTGGTCTTCCCGCTGCGCTTCACCCTTCAAGTAACTGTTAAAGCGAGGTGTAGTAGAGCAGCTGAAGTGGAGTGCTCTAACCGAAGCTCTCCGCTCCGTGCCCAAGGTGCGTGTTCCCTTGAGGAGTGATCACGGGTACTAAACTTACCAGAAGAAACACGCCCTGCAGGAGACTGGTTTGTTGTTTCTGTAAGGGCTTCTATGGAGCTGTCTGGTTTTAAATGTTTTGTTTTGCAGGAATTTGCATAAAAGATGCCAGTGGGTGGCTGTAAAATCATAATCTTTTATTTTTAATATACAGCCATTTCTAGAACAGAAAGATCATTGAAATATGTAAAAAGTCTTCTAATCATTTGGTTGCGATAATGCTTGTAAAACCTTTGGTTTAAACAGTTGAAATCTTGGCAGCTTGTATTCAAAAATTTAAGTGTGATGTTGAGATAAATACCATAAAACACAGGCCAGTTCTGGGTTTCGTCAATATTTTGTGTTAACTTCGACAAATCCATTAATATGACAAACAAAAATTAGTGAGCATATGCGGCATTTTAGAATGATTTTTAAGAGAAAAAGTGTAAGAATTGATTTCTTTACAGTAATAGACTAACCTCTGCTGTTACATGAACAAAAAGTATGTGAAGTTATAGAACAGGAAATAGAAGTGTAAAGAAGAACAGTAGACAACCCGTATATGTTGTAAAAAATTCTTGCCACTGTTAACATTCATTTTCAACGTTATAGCCCGGATTTATGAGTTACATGAATTGTTTTTTGGGATGCATGGGAAAATGTCCTGTCAGCATGCTGTGTTTGTGAGGGTACAAATAGAATTCATCTTTTATCTAGATTATTTGACGTTTGAGGGGAAAAGCAACTTATTTTGATGGAAGGGTACAAATAGAATTCATCTTTTATCTAGATTGTTTGACGTTTGAGGAGAAAAGCAACTTATTTTGATGGGATTAATTCCTCTGGTCGGTGGAACACCTTGTAAAACCTTGGATTTCACTGTTACTTGATGAAATGTCACCCTAAAGGATATATACCCTTTGTTATACCTAAGTAAGTTGCGTATAATCGGCATACAGTGTTTTCTGTCCCTTCCAGGTGTATGGAATGAGGTATCTTACTAGATCATCTCTTAATGTAGTAATAATATACTTAAAATCAACCTTGATTATGAGGATGCCATGATTTTCAGCACTACTTCTTTAGAAACTGCATTTTTTTCCTTATCTGCACTGTCTGCCTCTGAACTGTAGACATCTGGGGTTTGTGTATTACCCATACCTTCACAGTCCTGATGATTTGAATTCTCAAGTTTTCATTTTTCTTCACTTTTATATATTCTTCTGTACTTTCAAGTCTCACAATTTTTGTCAATAGATCCCATGCCTGCGCTGATATTTGCCAATTCCACAAGAACATTGGCATTAGTACAACCTAGGTTCACAGATTGCACAGAAAGTGATGCTCACAACGTGTTTCTTGATCAGTGTGTTACCTACGTGCCAGCAGAAGCTGGGGTTCACACCCGTAAACCAAGTAAAGCCTTTACCAAATAATTTTTTTTTTAAATTAGAACAGAGGTAAAACAAGTCTTTTCTTCATAAGAAGAGAAAAAAATGTTAATGCAAGCAAAGCCAGTGGACTAAATCAGCCTTTGATTTATTGTTTTCAGGCCAAATTCAAGATCCTAGGCTATCAATTTAACTGGAATTTAGTCTGTTGTATTTATGAAGTTAAAAGGTATGATTGCTTGGGGGGGGTGGGGGCAGGAATAAATAAAGGTAAATATTTATTTTAATGGACCTTTTTGGAGCCTTGCCTTTGTCGTCTGGGAATAGCTCAAATACTAACCATATGTGGTTCTGTGGAAAAGCCACAGGCCACAACTACAGTTCCGTTAACACGGTTGTTCCTCAGCCTCTGAGTCTCATGTGTTAGGAACATCGCAGACTTTAATGCTGCCTTGATTATGATAGATGGCTGTTACCTTCCCAATCCCCTATCCACTTAACTTCCACCCCTACAGAGCTACTTACCCTGTAAAACATTTTCTGTGACGACGACTTAACTGATGGTAGGTGTGGGGTTTGCTTCGAAGGTAATGGTGAATTCTTTTGAAAACTTGGGAAAATATTTTCATAGTTGCATACCAGACACTTGGTAAATTATCGTAAAAAAGACCTTTTTATCTTTGCACTTTTGTAATTTATAACAATTTATCAAGTTTAACATACTTCTTCAGGCAGCAACTGTATCTAACGATATGTGTTAATCAAGGTGGACACTGCTGTACAACATGCTGTCTAATCATACACAACGTAATGTCCTTCAGTTTCCCAGATTTGCTCCAGGAGTTCTTCTCTATGGACTATTTTTCCTTTGAAAGACTTTATCAGCCAGCGTTATAAAGCCTTAAATTTGCTGGGAGTTTTTTCTTCAGAAAGATGGGATTTTTCTGAAAATGGCTGTAGTAGCATGATTTTTCCATGATGTAGAATGAGGCTATTCTATTGATGTTGCAAGGTTAATTTTTGCATTAAGCAGCCTGTATAACAACTTGTATTAAATTTGTTAAAACTGCAGCTATGCTTTGAAACATAACAGAAAATTTACATTCCAGTCCATTGAGGAGCTGAGAGGTCTGGCAGCCGGGTTGGCAACAAGGGATTTTATGTTCCATCAGACTTACCAGCGCCACTAGTGCAATGCGTCATTTTTGCCTGAGCATGGAAAAGCCCTTGCTGGCTGAATTAAAGACTCACAACCTTGTCATAAGCAGAATTACCTCAAAAACCCCACAACCCCCCTCCTTGACATCCCTGAAATTCTGCAGCCGTAGCAGGTCATCCCAGAAGTATCCTCTTCCAGCAGCTGACACTTGTTCCATGAATCCAGATATGGAGCTGCACCAACAAAGCTGGTCCAAGAAAACTTCTTCCAGAAGCAGCTGGTCATTGTCGTTCCTGTTGTCTTTGGTGCAGCTGTACACAGACGAATGAGTGCCTCTGCCAAAAATGTAGCAACGCTGTTCTGTCAAGGTTGGTATAGAAAACGGAAGCTGTCCAGCGACAAGGTGTTCAATACTTACGGAAAAGACACTCCTCTTCTGTCTGCATCTCCCAGAGGCAGTGTTAAATCCACACAAACATGTACTTTAGTTCCAAGAGGCACCTGCCAGAACCCTGAGGATGCATTTGGTACTCCGCCCTCCCCCCCCCGCCCCCTGTTTTTTAAGTAAATTAAAATGGGCATCAGCTTTATCTCCAATAATTTTTGTTTGTGCTGGTTGAGCACAGTGTTTTCTCTTCATATATTTATTTAATTCTTCTGGACTTCTGGCAATTCTGCGCTCTTCTGACAGTTTCCATCTCTTGGATGAGATCTGTAAACTCTAATCATTTTGTTCTTTTCCCTGTGTGCTTGTGAACTGATTCAGTAATAGATAACTGGACTATACTGGAATATTGCATCTATTTTAATAGTCCTTCTAATATTTGAAGCATTTTTATGTTGTTCCTTAACTCCATTAACCAGGCTATAATATATGTAGACTATATCTATACAGGCTGTCTGTAAAATGGTTTACAAAGGGTCCTGTATTTGTTTTTCAATCACTGCGTAAGTGCTTTGGTCTACCAGTTAATGGTTATTGATCACTGTTTTGTAATGGATTGCAATGTATTCTGTCATTTGAATGTTGTTTGTCAGATACTTTTTACAAATGACTGTGCGGGACCTTGTGTCACAGCTGGTGTAGTTTAAGGTTTGGACAGAGTCACTGTGAATGAAGCCCTGCTGTGAAATAAAAGTCAAAAGGCATCTTGGCATCCCAACCATTTCCTTGGGAGAAGATTACAGCCTGAGTATGTTGAACTTTATTGCCATGGGCCTCATGACAGTATTCAGAAACATGCATGGCATTTCTGTTAAAGAAACTCAGATGTGCTTAGATGTAAGGGATGGCATTCTTGTGTTTATCAGTGTCTTGCAAAAAAAGTTAAATGCTTTTATGCTTTTGGGGTACAGTAAAAATACAGTGAAAAATGTATAGTTTATGCACATAAAAATTGAGGTTCCTGATTTCCTAAACTTAATTTGTTATGAGGAGGAGGAAATGACTGATTTCAACCCTAGATGGGTATGTATTTATTGAGAAAGAAAGAAGCGGGGGACTTGACAGCTCTTGAGTAAAATGTTGTTTCTTGTTTTGGCTTGCTGTGAGGTCAGAAGTAAAATGAAGCTGCATGGAGAAAACATGCTGCGTGGTTACCTTGTGAACATGCGGAGTAAAGCAAAAGGAAGCTTAAAAATCGATGAACGTTATGTGCTTGTGTAATTCCATCTCAATTGCATCAGTTGAATTCGGTCCCTTGTACCATTATGTTTCAAGGACAGAAAAAGCTATGAGAATTCAGGGCCAGGTGAAGACAAATATGAGGGTCTTTGGGAAGTAAAATCCTTCTAAAATGGAATTGAATCTCCTGCTGCCTGGAATGGCAGGACTACAACGTCTTGCATCCTGTTGCTGACATGATAGGTTCCGTAGTGCAGTGGTCATTATGAAGGCTGCTAGACAGGCAGAAGGACCACAAAGTTGAAACAAATCAGTGAGGATTCTTCTGGGTTGGGTGCAGTTCCTTTGTCTTCTTCACTGGCACTTGTATGAGCATAATGGCCATAGAGGATGAAGACGGAATTATATGTAACTGCTATAATTCAGAGCCCAGGTGCTGTCTGTCTAATACGGACTTTGTGTTGAATTCTGCTCCTCGAAAGCCTGATTTTAGTCAATGTTAAACGTGGAAAACCAGTGTACATTTTTGTTTCTGTTAGCTGAGAATCACTGCAATAGTTTTTAAGTAGAAAAAAAAAGTTAAAATCTTGTGTTAATGAGTAACTCGTAAAATGTGCCAGAGTCATTTAGGCAGGAAGAAGTGATTTTGCGAGTTAATAATTTTGAAAGACTATATATATATATCCTTATCAAAATGACACGTTTTAAGAGTAATAAGAATGTACTGCACATAGTTTATGGTTACCTTATGCATGCTGCCTTAACAATTCTTGTCTTAGTGCTTTAAAAACACGTATAGCTCTAAAGTTTGTCTTTTTTTTCCCTTGAGTTGTTATGAGCTTAATCCTGCGTGTTGACGAATGCTCTTGGTCTTCATGAAAATTGACAGCAGTCAGTACTTCTCCAGAGGGTCAGTGCAGAGTTGAGGATTACTTCAGCGGTGGTGTTGGTAGAGCACACATGCATCATACTGTACTGCCAAAAAAGCATGGAACAAGAGATGCCATACTTAGCTTTTTAGTTTGAGTGCATTCATTGTGTGTTGGGTTAATTTCATGTGATAGCCAGGCCTGCGGGTACTTCCATTTTTATATAGAGTTGCTGGATGTAAAGCACTGGGTGCCAAATTTTCAGGATACTCAGATTTCTGTAGGTTGTTAAAAATGTGGCGTCTGTTGGAAAACCTTACTACCCAAAGCAGAATGTGGTGTAACACGGGAAACGTACTGTATCAGCTAGCAGTTAATGAGACTATCAAGATGCATTTTAAGAGACAATTGAACTCCAAATGGTATCAGATATTTAATATATCTCTCCAAGATCTGACTAAGGGAAAGCAGAAATCCCGAAGTATCAGTTGTTGTTTACTGTAGCCGGTTCAGGAAAGTAGGTAAGCTCGTGCTTAACTGTCACTGTGCTTTACTGACTTTGGCCAGCTCTTGTAGTCAGCCGGATATCAAAAAGGTGCCGAAGGGCATTGTTCAGTGTCAGTCTGAACCTTCAGTAGCAGATCAAGGAGGAACCTTTACTTGGGGTGGCTTTTCTTAGCTGTTCATTGCTAGGATTGTATTGTGGAGGGCATCTCAACTTAATGACGACTTACAATACCTTATTTTCCAAACAGAAGTTGACATCAGTACTTATTCTGAAGTAAAGAATGAGGGGAAGAGTTGCCTCTCCTCCGCAGCTGCAGAAGCCTATGCCACTTACCTGATTCCAAAAGCCGCTGGTGCCTCACCAGATACAAGCAGACCCATGTATCCATCCAAGGGGTCAAAATCTGTAACATCCTCACGGGCAGTTCTGCAATGTGATGACAGTATCTAACCGCCAAAGTTTTGCTGTATTTAAACTGAGTAGAACATAAAAACAAATCACATGTGTTATCAAAGTAAGTAATGTAAGGAAAAACATTCTCGTTTTATTATTCCCTTGTCGGTTCAGTATAGCAAAACTATTTTAAACATACATGAATTCCTGTAGCACTTCCAGTCTGCTACAGAGTTCAACAACTGCCTGCATATACCATCAGTATGGCCAGAATGATGTGCCAGGTCTTCACTCCCGTGGCATGGTGGACGTCCATATTTCAGTCATAAGACATTGTTTTTAGGAAATTAATTTGCTGAGAATAACTTTTGTTCCCCAGATGTGTTTTAGCTTCATTTTGTGCAAATTAGGGGGCACAGCCTTTATTGTATTTGATTTTTCTACTTCTGTAGCAGTAGTAAGAGACAATTTTCACAGTTGGCAAAGAGATGATGTACAAGGCAGCTGGATTGCTTTGTTTCAGGACTCTAAATTAATTGCATTCAGTACATACGTGATATTTTCAGTACTTTGGTTTGCCTGTTAAGATTTCAGTGGAACATCTCTCAAAGCAGATAAAGAATTAATGTCACTGTTCTTATTATCCTTTAGTCTTGAGAGAATTTTGCATTTCTTGAAATATGCTGGAGAAGAAAAAGTATAGAGAGATAATACTTCCATACTACAAGTCCAGGGGTGTACTGCTGACGTAGAGTATGTGGAGAATTTCATACTTTCGAGACAGAATGGAAAAATAATCTACTGTGTTGTTTATGTGATGATGATATATATCTTTGAGACATATGCTAGCTCTTGGAATATTGAATGCTGTCTAGGTGAAAATGCATTCCTCAGTCTTTATGTGTAGTTTGGGTAAAAGCCAAAACTCTTACAAATGATTTGAGCAAGGGGATTAAGTAGATAACTTCAAACCGTGAGGATGGGTCATTTTATATGTAGTTATAAATAAGCACGTACAAAAATAAGATATGTATTTCTTTGAAAACTGTTGAACCTTTCTAAAAGCTGTAAAGTCTCATTATAAGTGGGACATTTTCTGATCAAGTGAAAAAATACTATCGATATTTGTCATATATGTCTGCAAAAATATGCTGTTAGCTTCAGAAAGTGCAGTTACGTAGAAGAGACCGAGCTGAAAAGTAAAAATCACTGGAAGTTCTGTTCTAACTCAAACCAGGACACAATATAAGTGGTTTTCTAAATGCTGCTCTCTGTAACTGCGCACGGACAGTGGTATTCTGTTTAGGTGAGCTTGATTCGAGTAGCAGAAGATCAAGTATTTGTTGCTGGAAAATCACAAAGGATGAAACAGACTTTGAAAGTAATGAGAAGCAAAATAGTCTTGTGATGAGATTTTTGGTCTGCAGACTGTAATCGCTCAGCAGCCATTTAGGAAAGAGCAGTGAGATGAATACTAATATCGTCCTAATGATCCTTGTGATGATGATTGTTCCTGGAATGCAGATTATATATTTCTGCTACCACAGTTGGCTGATGCCAAGTTTTTGCTTGTTGCTGTGGCTTAGAGAACTCATGTGTGAGACAAAGGCACAAATGAGAACTCTTGCAGGGCAACTCTTGAGATATTTCAATTTTGAATTTGGTGAGATGTTATAGATAGTTCATAGGAGTGTAGTTCGAGTTAGAGAGTGCCCATGGTACAAATGGATGTTAAAAATATTGAAATTAATTGTTCAAATGGAACATTTGTGTAGTAGAACTATGTGTGTTACTGTGGTGTTCAGTAACACGAAAAGAACTACTGAAAAAACCCTAGTAACTTCAAAATAAGGGTATCCTTTTTTAAGTTTTGTTGAGTATTGTTTGTTCTATGTTTTTTAAAGAAGTCCTAAAAATTCAAGTAGTTTGTTTTTCTAATATTAAGCTACATTCCACTTCTGGATTCTTTTAAAAGACTTTTGTAATAAAATCACTATTTTAATCAGTGCAATTACGAGTTGATTTACTTTGGCATACCCTTTTCAGCCTAGAGAGACACGAATGACACACTTGACTGTTGAATGAAACATTCTGAGGCTCTGTAGAGAATGAGTTTTCATCTTCTTTTAAAGTTAACCTTGTGCCAAACTTTTGGAGAGACTGTAGAGGTGATTATTTCATATTAAATAAATGTCAGTTTCTTTGTGTAAAGTTTTGGAAAGTACATTCTTTAGTCATCTCTTCCGTTTTAGTCAGATTTACTGTTGACCCAAATAGCAGCAAGCTGCCTTTTAATTGTTTCCGAAATGAGGAATACTTTCCTTTTTATATTCACCTTATTATGCGGGTGAAATCTCTTTGAGAGAAGATATGTATACACACAGGCACACATGTATGTTATTCGTACATAATACCAAGTGATTAAAAGCTACATTGTGTACAGGAAGAGTAGCAGAGGGATTCCGTAAGGCAGAAATAAAATTCTAGAGCATAACATTGAAAATTGCCTTGCTTATTTTCTTTTTAATATTTTTTTTTTAAGGATTGTTCATCTTCAGAAGAATATAGCATTGCTGCAGCATTGCTACCCCTGACGACTGCTTTTTATAGGGTAAGTTTTTATTGAAAACCATTCCTGTTCTGTATTTATTCCCTACATTCATTCTTGAAATGAAGCAAGTGGCCACAGGAGATACATGGCGGGTGGGAAGGTTCATTCTAAAAGTGATCGATGTCAATGGAAGTCTGTGAATGGGCTGTTACAGACATTGCTCCAGAATTACACTTAACTGATGTTGGATCGTGGTGATTGTGGTAAACTTAGCCAGAACTAAATGCTTATAGGATGGGTTAGAGTTATCATTGAATTATAACTCGTCACTAAAATAATTGCAAGTAATAATTTCTGATGTTATTGAATAAAAACTGTTTATTGGAGTAGTTTTCTGTTTAATTTGGCATGTTAAGCATTGACCAAAAAGCACGTGTGAAGTTTTTGGTCTGTGTAGTTGTTAATTTTGGAGAATGTTATGAATGGCTTGTTTTAACTCTGTATTTGTTTTCAATTTCTTGTGGGTTTTTTTTATTTTCCTTTTTTTTTTCTTGCATAGTGTTCAGAAGTGATAAAATATGGTAGTAAATATGAAAATGTAAGTAATAGTTTTTTTTATTTTCCTTTTTTTTTTCTTGCCTAGTGTTCAGAAGTGATAAAATATGATAGTAAATATGAAAATGTAAGTAATGCAACCTCTGTAAGCAATCCTTGCAAAAGCAGAATTTTTGTAGTATGGGTGTAGTTATTTCAATACAGTACCAGTTCTGGTTAGGTCAAGTGATGCTTTTTAGGATTTACTTATCTGAGGAGATAAGAAGTTCAGAACATGGATTTGCAACATGGAATAATCTTTAATGTGAATATTATTATACATCCCATTTTTGGGAGTTAAGTGTTTATTCGTTGGTAATTGGTACATCATGATACTGCAAAATAGTTACTATGATAGTTTAGGGAGTCCTTAATAAGGTGATAGAAATAAAGAAAAATAGAACCTTCCATCCTTCAGATGGTGTATGAGGCATTTACTCATAGCCATAAATAAAATGCAAAGAGATTCCTGGTTTAGCTGAATAGAAGCAGAGGTTTCTGCAGCAATAAGCTGAGAAATCAATTAGTGCTTTTTAATTTAAACTATACATTCTAATTGAAGAATTTCTGGGTTTTTTAAATGAGAAATAGATCCTGTGATGTAGTTTTTAGAATAAAAAATGTGCAACTTCACCTGTCGAAGAACATGGAAATGTGTGCTGAAGACAAGAGCAATTTTGACAGTCATATCTATAGAAAGTTTCTTGAAATCACCTCTAATGAGTTACAGAGATTTTCCATTTCTCTATTTTATTCTTGCTACTATATTAATCCTGTATTATGAAGAAAGATTTAGTTTAGTTTGGTTTTCTGTTTTTTAGCTCTAACCGAAACAGCCAAGAGAGTCCGTGTAGCTCTTTACTTTGAGAGGTACAGAGAGTATTTGGGGGAGTTGTATCAGTTTGGGAGATTACGGAATGGTCTTCTCATGTAGTAGTCAATGCTCTAGCCTTCAGGTGTTCCTGAATATTCTTGGGAAAATGGTAAAAAATGTATAGGAAGGAACAGCCTTTCATGATCTAGCAGGTCTTGTCCTGATGTCTTTGCCTACTTAAAGATTGGTCTGGGGTTTTTCTACGTATATCTAATTAAATTAACAAACATCACGCTGTGTACAGCATGCTTTCAGCTCTTGGGATGTCTGGTGAAATTTCAGAATTCCAACTCCTCAAGTCTGGTGAGTGATCTGTTGTGAAACTTGATCAGGCAGGATTTGATCACGCTCTAACTCATAACTGGTGGGATTAAGTTCACAGACAGGAAGTCAGTACTGGTTGCATATTTGTGGTCTGGAAAAATAATTGAATTTTTCTAGAAAAAATAGTCACAATGCTTTTGAAAAATTTTAAGTAGTGGACATGAGCTGTTAGCAAAATGTGACTCATCAGTGACAGTGGGCTTTGGTGTGTACTCTTAATGCTACCAAAGCAAACACATCTTTTGCTTCTGGGTTAGAAAAAGGTTTTAGTTTACTGTTAGTAATACTGTTGGAATTTTGTTTAAAATTGAAACAATATAAATAAAATGTATTTATACTTGAAGATAGAAGAATTTTTCCATGGTTTTTAGGTATGGATGACCCATGCTTATTTGGTATGTGGTCATTTTCTCTGTGCACAAAATAAAAATGTAGTATTCAGTGTGCTGTGCGCAAGAGGTCTCTTTCTACACATGGGAAGAAAGGACGGGAGGAAAACGACAGATTTTAATAATCTTCAAATTTTATTAAGTCATCAAGGAAGACAGATTGACAACTGTATAGCAGGCATTTTCAAATTCACGGGATTTGGATGTCCTGTTTCAAGTACGTCTCTTTGCCAAGATGGCAGGACATCATGTAGACCACGCTGCATGTCTTGAAGGTTTAGCATGCAGCAGGAGTGATGATGATCAGTGGCAGGCACCAGTTTCAGCCTGTCCACTGAGCAACAGGCAGAGGGAGCAAAAGATCTGTTCTTCACCACTGCTGCATGCCAAGTCAGAGTCCCCTGCTCCATCTTCCCGCCCTTGTCACCTGAAGGTGATGTTTGGCAGTCTGATCGAATGTTCTTGCATCCCTCAAACACTGCAGAATCTGAACGTGC
>NW_010424916.1:76129-106715 GCF_000710305.1 Buceros rhinoceros silvestris | reverse complement strand
AGTGACCTATATTTAACGGAGTACCTTATTTTTTAAAAGAAAGTTTATTAGCGCAAGTCGAGCTGTGCCTATCTGTGTCTGGTGCCTTGCTGCCTTTTTTGCGTTGACTGTGCGCATCCCCGATTATCTGAATGGTGCGCCAGGTTTTCCATCGGGTAGGTGAGTGGGTAGGTAGGATTTGGTGCTTGCTGAGGAGACAAACGCACCGTTGTGTGTAGGTTTAAGTTCTCTAAAGGAACAGGGAACAGGCAAAATACAGAAGTATCTTCTGTTTTTTTAGATCTTAACACCTAGAATGATTAAGGTTCTAGTAGGACTTTCTTTTTTCCAGATCTTTTATGAGTAACAAGTGATGGTTGTGCAAGAGAACATGAATCTGATAAATTATTTTATACGGTGGTAGAAGTAGTGTTTAGTGTTTATTGATCTAAAACACGGGTATCTTCTTGTCCAGGAGGAAGACTCTTTTGGTTTGTCTCTCCTTACCAAAAAAACCTCTCTTGCATTAAATGTTTGTGGACTAGAAAGGTGCATGACATAATATGAAGAGTGAAGTGGACGCAGCGTCCTACATCAGAGGCCAGCCAAAAAGGGAGAGAGTTTTTGCGGGTAGGAAAGCCCGAGGGGCAATTACTGGTAGGCAGAGATGAGGTAAGAACGTCGTGCTGCGTAAATACAGTAATGCTCCTTTCTGGAAAGCTGCTTCGGCTTTTCATCCTTCAACCCCCGAGTACATTGGTTGGACAAAACTTTTATTCTGCTTTCCAATTTCATTTCTAGGGTAATGTTGTGGGTAATGTACTCCTTGCGACAGTTGGAGTTGTTTGGATAGCATACGATGCCCTGTTGAGTAGAATTAAAGAACTGCAGGTGTGGGGAACATGTGTGTGGTTCCACTGATGCGAATAAAATATTGCATCTTTGTGGCTGTAAATAAAGGGGGAAGTTTTTCTGGAAAACCAGCGTGCTGGTGGGAAGCAGTCCCTCGTCCACGTTAGCTGAAGTAGCGATGGTGCTCGGAACACATCTATCTGCACGGGTGTTTTGGCACCAGCTGTTACTGCAATGCAAAAGTTCTCCACTAAGGAGGTTAAATTGGAATGCGTCAAGCAGTTACGTATAGAAGTAAAAATGCATCTTTTTATGTAATCTGTGTTTATAGCAGCATATTTAACTCTGACTGGTAGGTAGTGAAGGTTATTGTTGCGTACACACAGGACATACCGTTATTCTCCAGTAAATTCAGGAGCCTGCGCAGGCCTAAGTGGTGATAAATGTATGATGCAGCGTGAGCAAACAACGCGGGACAGTCCGGTTCAGACCATTGGTTTGTGTGAACTGAAACGTTACAGGCACTGGGCAGCGGGTGTCTTGGGAAGTTTGAGTTCAGTCTGCAGCTTCTCAGAATTGTTCTAAGAAAACTTGTGGAAGTACAAAGAAGTCGAGATTCAAGATTGAGGCAGAGTTGTCTGAAGTTTGGTGAGATTAAAATGGTTGAACAGTAGCTGAACCGAAGAATTTAGAACTCACCGATCCCTTTGATATTTTGAAGTAGACAAAATGCTGTTTCCTCTGCATAGCACATTTAAGGTGAGACTTGACAGGCTGAGTTGTTAGCTTTCTGTGCATTGCAGGTACCACATCTCTTGGCAGGGGTGGGGAGAGAAGCGTTCACTCTGATTTTCTTGAGCAAAATTTAGTTCTCTTTTTCACAGCTTCCCTGCCGAACTCTGTCGAGTGGCTGCTGCCCCTTCCACCGAGAGCTAGTTGCGTTTCGGTGATGTCTAAAATAATTTGGAATGCTTTCAGGCGTGATGTGCCGAAAAGAAGTAAATGGTTACTGAAATAATAAGTATCTTAAAAGTAATTTAACTCAGTGTGATTTCAAAGAGAGATGAAGTGCTAGAAAGCGCCTGTCTGCCCAACAACTCTTGCGTCAGCAGGCGTGGTTGTTGCGTTCAACTTGTTGAGTGGTCTTGGGAAAGCTTTTTTTCGGTCTGGTCTCTAATAGTTTAAAACAGCTCCTTGCAAGTGCGTCGCTAGTTACGGGATACAAGTACTTCTAGGAGTTGAGGGATGGATTTTTCTGCAGATTGGTTCTGTGGTAACCGTGAAATTCTTCAATGGCACCAAGCTAGTATCAGCTGCTCGTTCCAGGCACCGATGCCAGCACAGCGGTGCATCAGTTGCTGGGAATCCAGCCCTGTAGTGAAATGATTCATGCATATACATTTTCTTTTCTCAGTTGACAGCTATTTTTAAGAATAGCCGTTTTGCCTAGAAGGTTGATAGCTAAGCAGAGGCAGCCTAGATAGCTAAAAACTTCCTTCCCACCAAACGTCATCTTATTTTTGCCAGACTTCTAATATGTACACCAAAACATTCAAATTGAATTGGTTTTAATTGATTCTTGCTGAATCTCTGGTGCAAATTGGTCACGGTCAAGGGACTGTGACATTTTGGAGCTGCCGTCAGGAAGTCAGCAATTTTTTTTCTTTTTTTTTTTTTGCACAAACCAAGATGAGTTTGAAGGAAATGTCAGTTAGAAGCGATTTCTAATAATAACGGAGAGCACTCTGTAAATGATGGCAGGTCACCTGAATAACTTCCTGACGTGGATAGGATCCTTTGGGTGCAGAAGCCTGCAGAAGCGGTCCGGGAACAGAATAACGACACGTTTGTCCGGTGAACTTTAACTTTTCCTGCGTGCTCCGCAGGCAGAGTGTGCCGGTGAAGGAAAGCCGTGGACCTCTTTTCCCACTGTGTTCCTCTGAACCTTGTGTTTGAAAGAGAAATTCAAGTTCTTTATGCTTTAGAGAGGAGTTTTATTTGCTTTCTTCCGAGACTGTCACTGTAATACCAGCTGTAAGGGGACTGCGGTAGGAAGAATCTGCAGGTGAGTGAGAGTGATCTCAGCGTTACAGCGTGTTCTGTAGTTGGTGCTGGCAAAGCGTCTCTGTAGTCAGCGTCTCTGTTTATTTAGTAGGTGCATTTCGGTAGCATGCGCCTTGATGTAGCATATTTGGAATATGCTAAATGTAGACGCATTTTACTAAACACTTGTTCTTGTTTGGTTGAGCAGTGGAAAATGGCAAGCACCCATATCACCAGCCGTCATCGCTTGGCATTGAGGCGGGCAAATTTAATCTTCCTGATGAAGATTATTTTGGTCACTAGAGACAAGGGATTGAAAAGAAATCATTCTCTTGATGGTGCGCTGTGTCTCTGTTGTTCCTATCTGACTCTCTTTTCTCTAAAATCCTGCTGCAGAGACGGCACTCTGACCTTTTAAACCACGTTTGGATGATCGTGCTCTACATCAAACTTCCCTCTCAGATAGGAGGCAGAAATTAAGAAGACTCTAAATGCAATTTCTCTTCTTACTGCCAGTGGAGAGCTTTCCTAGATTGGAAGTAAGTTTTCTTTGTGCCAAATGCTTGACTTTTCTAGAAGAAAATCTCTCTAGAGTATGCACAGAGTCCTCTGGTTAATATATTGGCATTCCCAGAACCCACTAAAACTTAGGCAGGTTGCCAGACACCACTTAATGAGGATGCCGAATGTCTGGCACAGATCTGCGCGAAAACCAGCGAAGAAGCTGGGGGTGGAGGTGCGTGCGGTGGGGAAAGGGCTGGGAAGGCGACGCATCCACACCCGTGATTTATTTTTAACGTCTGCGTTTTGCGGAGAAGCTGATCAGAAATCTTTACCTCTGGCTTTTGAACACACTGAGCGCAGGAGGCTGGGTGCCCCGACGTGAGGGAGCTGTGTTCTCGTAGAAACACCGCGTTACTAGGGAAGCCGTCTGCGATTTAGAGGGGCTAGTTTCTGAGGAGTGCACCAAAGGAAGAGGATGGGGAGTGATAGTGGTCGTCTGTTTTATTACCTGCTGGAACTGAAAAGCATTTGAAAATGTTGTTAGACAGTTTAGGGGACAGTGGGAGTGGGGGATTGCCAGCAGGCACGCAGAAGGCCCGTGGTGGGGCTGAATAAACTGCTGCTGCCAGAACACTTGTGCTCAGCCTAAACCTGGGGTGGGGACTCTGCCTGGTGCCGCTGTGCTTAGGTTTTGCTACGTGTTAAGTAGAACTGCAGGTGTCACAGGATCTCTGATGGCTGGATAACTGTTAAAAAAATCACTCATACGCCAGGCTGAGGCATTTTTCCATTAGAGTGCCCTTAGAAACAGAATGTATTGGTTTGCATTGAATCAAATGTTTAGTCTTGAAGGTTGAAACTGATGGAGCAAACTTAGTTGTATTCTGAAGTGAACGTTATCGCAGACATTTAAAGCGCGAGTGTTCTCAGCGTTTTTCCCAGGCTTTACTCTCTCCCCTACCCAGCCAAAAAAGCATTAGTCCTGTATAGACATATTTATAAATAGACATTTGGTTGGTGGCCATGACTCAAAATATGTATTTTTTTAAATCCAAAATGATTCTGATAGGAGGTTTTTTTACATGGCTGAAATTGGAAACGTGTGTGCTTGGTACCTCCTTTTAGTCTGAATTTCAGTTGTTTATTTTACTTTTTTAGGGAATTATTCCTCTTAAAAGAATAGTGACACCTACTTGATGTGCACTTTTGGATAGGAGTAAATGGTCGTCCAGATGCTCCTGTTTGGTTTCACTACGATGAGATGGTAAATGAAATTATTAAAGTCATTGGACTTTAGTACTGGTTGCGATGGAGAAAAGGACAAGGGTGCTCTGACAGTTGCGTGGGGATCTTTGCCAAGTTTTATCTGTGTTCACACTGACTCCTAGCTCTGGCTGTAGGACAGGGGAAACAAGTGGGGAGAGTGGTCGACGTTGTACCCACGTTTTTAAGCTAGCGCCTGTTTAGGATTGGTTCTAAAAGGCGGGACAGTGTCTCCTGGAAAAGGTAACACTGCTCAAATGCTGCACGTGAGAATGGAGTGGGTTGATGAAGTGTCTGTAGGAATTTCATTGTGTTTTTGTCTCCCGGTGCTCTTGATTTCTTCCGTGCTGCACACCCTGGTACCCTTTTTGTTGAAAACTGATAATAAATGTGCTGCTGAAAAAACACGGTTGCAATATTGAACCTGCTGTTGCCTGGAAAAGATGACTTTGGAGATTTCCATTCTTTAGGGATTCAGTATTTCATTTTGCTCCTGTGTTCTGAGTTGTCTGTAACAGACGTAATGGCTTTTAGGGAAGAGGTGCTTGCTTGAATGTTTAGATGGTAAATATCTTGTGGTTTGAATGATTCTACAATAGTCTTTGACCACTGAATGTGTTTAAGTTGTGATTTCAGAGGACAGTACAAAATTCTGGTAGAGCTGCTGTTAGAACCAATGTTAATGCTTAAGAAGGTAAAATCTAGAATCTCTCCCACACTGAAAGAAGACTGGAAGAGTGTTTTTCTTCTGGATAAACCCTGATTTTTTAACTCAGAATTCTAAAATAAGAGTTGACTCATCTGCCTACTATTATCTAGCATACGCCAGTATATGGCTACTGTGCTTTGTCTTTAATTTTCAGCATCCAGTACTTGCAAGCAACTTCAAACAGTACTCTTATTTTTAAACACAACTTACACTCGTCTTGCTTTCAAAGATTATTGGAAGGAAAATGTGTGATTCTTTCTTAATTACCTCTTTATGTTGTGTAGCTGAGCCTATTATTTTGGTTTCTCACACCTGTAACCTACTGTTCTCCGTTTCATGGAGGGAAAGGAGGGGGCAGTCTGTGACTGAGATATGAAGCAATCTCCTTAACGATGTTCTTCTTCCACTGAGACTTTAATGAAATTTTTACTGTGTGTTAATTAAGAACGATCCATTATTACTTTGGACTTGTAAACACCTTTAAACATTCCATTAGGTGTTAATGACACATGAAGCAAGAATTCATATGAGTTCGTTAGTCCTATATCTAGTAGGGATGCACTATGTGTAATTGCCTAAATGTAGTGGCGTTTCTTGAACTGTTGGGTGTAAAAGGTATTGCTTCATTTTCTGTTTTGCTTAACCATTGGTTATTGAGTCAAGTGATGTTGATTTGGAGAGCACATTTTGGCCTGTATCACACAGAATTTCACCTGGACGTTTGCCATGGGATTTTCGTAAGCCAAAAGTGAATTCCCTGGTTTCTGCCTCATGGGTCAGAGGTGAGGAGCACAGCGGAAGGTGTAGGAGAGAAGATGCGAGGAACGCTTACAAATATCCTACCTTAATCTCCATAGTTGATGATCTGGCGCCTTCTGTGAAATAGCAAACGGATGTGTGTTCCTCTCTTACACTGATTTTGTCGGGTTTGCTTAACTAATGTTAAACAAAATGAAATTGAACATTTGTAAAAATACGTGCAGATAAGATACACTACTCCCAAATTAAAGGCTGTACCTGCTGGAATAAACACTAGACTTGGGCTGACCAGTAACCCGTGTTGGCCAGTGCAGTTCATGGGTGGATGTTTTGTTTTACAAAAAGTCTGTGCGGACTGTGATTCCTCACCAGACTTGTATGGGTGGTGAAAGTGGAGACGAAGGGGGTTCGGTGTTTCCAACACGGCTGTTTGCTGTGTTGGTGACCCTTGCACGTTCCTCTTACTGTTCTAATCACCTTCCTAGCAGGATTTTAGAAACAGCGTGTTTGAGATTAGCTTTTTGCAAGTACCCAGTTTTCATTTAAAATGTCTTAAAAATGAGTTATCCTTTTTTAATTGGGTTGCCTAACACATGATCCATCTACCCAATCAAAGCAGCTTGCATAATGTTCAATACAGGTACTTTTGGTGCCTACTTTCACATAGCTTACAATAATATTTTTTTTTTTAAAAAGTTGCCATCTGTTGATGGAGAGAAATACTGCCAATGTTTGTCAAATGCGTGCTTTATCTGACCTGTTCTACTTAGCACCTTATGGCAAAGCTTTCTCATCAAAGCTTTTTACAAATATCTTTATTCTTACAGTGCCTTCTTAGATTGATAACAGTGGTATCACTTTTTAACACAGGGATTAATGTACCAAGGATTAGGGAGATAAACATCTCCCTAGTTGCAAGAGGAAGTCACCTGCAGTGGGTGCAGAAGGGAGGATTCTAACTCACAATTGTAGGTGAAAAATCACTGTTCTGTTCTTCTGTTGATGAGAGTGACTGGAATAATGTAAAGTTTTCCAGCAGAAGACTCAACAGTCTGTGTAGATTGGTCTCCTATTTTTCATAGGTGGTGGTTTCAAGAAAGAAATACCACAGTGCTGGTGTGTGCTCGAGCTGATAATGCAGAGTATTAAGAAGCATTTGGTTCATGATTCTTTTTAATTTTGTTTGACGTTACCTAAAAATGTAGCAAACCAAGAGGAAAAAGAGGGCCTGTATGGGCTGCAGAGTGGGAGTTAGATGTGTAAGATATTCTGAAAGTGTCTTTTGAAGCGATGAGTTCTCCCTTCAGTTGAATATTCCACCAGCAACAGACTCTGCCTTTTCCCATTCCCTGTTTCCCCCTGGGTATTGTTAGAGGCTGGGGATAAAAGCCTTTAATCGTCTCTACGTGGAGACACCAAAGCAAATCACTTGAAGTGTCAAGTCAAGATGTGTATGTTAAAGTACGTTAAACTTGCGTGTGAATGCTGCCATGAATATAGAACCGCCTTATATATTTAGCTTGAATCAATCAAAGGTCATTTTAGATCTGGAGAGGAACATCATTCAGAACATAAGCTGAATTGCAGTGATCTAAACCCATCTGTGCGTGAATGAGAGCCTCTTGACATAAATGTTTGCCATGCTTTAACTTCAGCGCCTTGTACTGTACTTGATTTATCTTAAGTTTTCTCTGTGTTGCTTGTTATTGATCAGTTTTTGTGATGCTGCTCTTAAGAGGCGTCTTAGATGGAGCTAATTGCAAACTCTGAAGTGAACAAATTTAGTCAGAAAATGGCAGTTCATTGAACTTCGGATGTTCCATTGCAAATATTTTAGCTTTGACAGACTTTCACTGAAATCAAGGCAAGACACAACCTCTCTTTGATCCCGGTGAACTGTGTTTTGGCCAGAGGCGGGTGTTTTCGGGGTCCTCGGCATGGAGCTGAGCTGCCGAGGATCTCACTTTGTGAGATTTCACATTGTGGTTTCCTTGGACAGCCTGCATGAGAAGTCTGCTGCGAAGTCAAGGACTGCAGAAATCCCCGTGGACTCACTCAGGTTTGGGGACCTGCAGCGATCTTCTGTATCTACGTATTGAGCCTGTCAGTCCTCTGAAGAGTGAAACTGAGAGAAAAATCCATTCTGTTTGACAGTTGCAGAAGTGAAGCCTTCAGTTTGTAGGCAGTTAGGAGATCTGTGAGGTCTCTCTGCTTTGAGACAAATTAATCATACTGGAAAATACCTTGCAGCCCAGGAACTGGCTGCTTCTGGTCTGAGCTGTGTTTCGTTATGCTTTCATGGATGCCAGTTAATATCTCTCTTCCCCTTTCTTTTCAACCTGGAATTCGTCTGAAGGAGTGTCTCAAAGGAACCAAAGCCTCTGTCTCCTGAAAGCTTTCATTAAGCCGTTGTCACTTCAGCCCTGCCCGCAGAGGTTCGCAAGTGGCAGTTCCCAGTGTCTTGTCTAGGAGGACTTCCGTGAAGGAAAGACTGCCCTGAAGCTTCTACATTCTAACAGGTTCAAATCAACGGTCAAGCGTATATTCTTGAGGCTTCTGAGAAAGAAGGGAGATGATTGTCATCTTTTTTCTGGTGTTGTCCGGTTGAGCTGGTCTCCCAGAGGGACAGTTCTACTGCAGAGGAGAGGAACTGTCCCGTGGACGTGGTTGCAGTGTACGTAGCTGGAAGCGCTGGCCTATCTGCGCCCTTTTGTAAGTGACTCTTACAAGATAGAGACTTATTGTGGACATTGCATGATGCGATGGAGGTAGAGATTATATTGTTGCTCTGAAGAGGAAAAGGATACTCTTGTCTCTTTGTTTATAAACATTCTATTCTGTAAGATGATTCAGGTATTGTTGTATTCCCCCAATAAGAAAAACCACCTGAACTTTCAATTGGTCAGGAAGATAAAAGCTGCATGAAAAAGCCATGAATGAAAGCTTGAGAGCAGCTCTGATTTCAATACATTGAAATCCTCATGTGGTTGAAGATACTGGAAGCACAACAGTCCCTTTAGAAAATGAAGGGACAAAGGAGTTTGATACATTAGCTGCCGTACGTTTAGCTGACGCTTCCAAGATGTTTGCATACTTGTGAAGTTCATGGCCACTGCAGTAGAGGCAGATGAATTCTAGCAGCTTAAGCATCTCCCCTGCTCGTGAGTGTACAGAATTCCTAACATATGCCCAGGGTCAGTGAGCTGATTTGTTTGAAATTGAAAAGTTTTGTCACAGAGTTGTTACAGTCTCAAAGATCTAAATTTCTTGGTTTACATGGTGTAGCAGATACTAGAGACAAGAGAAAATACATAGTAAGTCATCTTCCTGCTATTTTGAGTCTCATGTACACGTGAAGGAGAAGAGTAAAATTCATACTGGATGCTTAGGATAGTCCCTTCAGTGTAAAACTGTCAAAAGAAATTGTTTTTCCCATTTCTGACCCTCACGTGTGAAACAAGCCACGGTCTCTGTGTGCTTGAGATGTTCCCAGGTGTCCCTGACACCTACCAGACCCCAAAAGCTGTGTAAGACTCGTTCTATTACCTCCCACATGTTTTTGCTAGTTTTCCTGTTGCTCCTGTAGCTAGACTTCTCTCTCTCTCTCTTTTTTTGGGTAGTGCCACTACAGGATACAGACATTTCAGAGACGTCATAACATCTGTAATGTCTAAATGGTTTCCTCTTCTTCCCTTTCCCCTTCCACCCCAGACAGGAAATTCCAGATGGAAGCTCTTTGGGATCACTAACAGCTGCACAGCAGATAATTTTTTGCCTCTTCAGAGCTGTAATAGTTGTAGCTCCATGTATGTATTTACACTATATAAACTTACATTAAGGGTCTTCTGGTCTTTTAAGTTTCCTCAAGGCTCTTTGAGTCATCCTTGCTACAACATTTTCCCCTGTTTTCAGTTCCTGGTTAGAAGTAGCTTCTTTCAACAGAAAGAAGTCAAGATATTCTGTTGTAAACTCGATTTTTAGGGAGTCTGAATATTTCAAGAGTCCTGTGTTGTGATTCAAAAATTATGCTCCTTTCTTTCATCTCTAGGGTTTATAATAAGGTGTCAGCAATGATCTAGTCCATCTGGGAGCTTGCATCAATGCTTGGGAGAGCCATATGTGTCTGCCTCAAACAAGGCTATGGAAAAGTGTTCCACTAGCAACCAAGATGCCATCCATCTGCTAGACAATCCTGTAGCTAGTTAGCTTAATGACGTATTTATTTGACTAGATGTTTCTGTGCAGCAGACTCCAGCTTTCCTCCCTCTACAAATTAATACCAAAACCTCCGTGCTCTGGAGAAGAAAACCTGCTCGTTCTGGAGAATGTCAGGAAGTTTGTGGGTTGATGGGTTGGTTCTATTTCTCTACTTCAGGATGTCGCGCTCCCGAATTCCGCGTGAGTGCATTGTTAGGAGCCGGCTGCAGCCTTCCTGTGCGGGGAGCCCATGCAGTGCAGGTGTCTGGGTGGCAGAGCGATCAGCAGACGAGACGCAAGACCTGGCTGACCTTAGATGCATGGAGAAATCCAATCACGTTGCCACTGCTTTAGGGTATTATTTTAGCACGCAGAGCTGTGTGAGGATTTCCTCCTGCAGCAGGCAGAGCTGGAGCAGTCATGGTAAACGTTTTACTCAACTGCACAGAATAAACCAGGTGATTATTTCACTTGCTGGCTTTAATGGAAATGTTTATTCGGGATTAAGGGGTTCCCAGTCTGCAGCATACGCGTTATAGGTGTTTGTATTTGCAGGCAGCTCTGCAAAGTCAGAGCTCCGGGAACTGGGGTGGAAGCGTGCTGTGGGAAGAGAAGCCCTGGAAACTTAGATACTGCTGGTTCTCTCTGTGGTGAAACAGAGCACCTCGGCACTGACTGCCATCGGTAGAGTTTTTCCTCCCGGCTGCTCTACGGACTGTTTCTTTTCAGTCCAAAGAGGCTAAGTCGCTGTTGCAAATTCTAGGCTGATCTGATCTCTAATCTGTCTGCGAGTCAGAGCCGGGTTGAGAAGGGGGCAGAAACAACAGGAGAAATGCAAAGCTAGATGAAAAGAACGTTTTATGTTAATGGCAATTACATTAATCTGCATTGTGGCAGTCTGGTGAATTTAATGTGGAAAAATGCGTATGTGTATTCAGACAGCCACGGTACCATCAGGTCCATCAGCACATTTTCATTCCTATCTTGCAAGGGAGTTTGTATGCAGTATCCCATTGACTTCAGTGGATCAGAATACTGCGTGAACTTAGTCTGTGCAGGTCCTAAATAAGGCTGAGAAGTAGATCCTAAATAAGGCACAGAAAAAAACCTTGTCTCTTGGCTGTACACTAGAGGCCTCTCTTCTGACAGGTGTAAAACTTAATTAGTTTTTTTGGTGGGCAGAGCTGCAGCTCTAAGCTGAAAAAGTAGGTGAAGGTAAAATCAGGACAATTCCACAGAGGAGTGTGGAGTTGTCCAGGCAGAACACGGATTGAAGGGGTGAACTGTACTCACTCTTGCTTCATCTTCTAAAGATACAAAGAGAAGTTCAGGTCAGAAGGGACCTTCTGGAGTTAAATCTAGTCCAACCTGCAGTAATAGGACTAAGACTTTTCTAAAAACATACTCTTGAATCTAAAAATCGGTTATTTAGATCTTATTTTTCAAAACTTTCTCTTTTTATGTTTTGGATTGCTTGTGTTTGGGCAGAAGTGCAGTAAAGATCGAGTGGAAGAAAATGAAGTATGAAAAAAGGCATCCTTTAATTCTAAAGGTTCTGAGTAAGTGCCAAAAAAGAGCAAAGCTGACACGACCTCTTGTTGTGAGTGGGGAGGGAGTTACCATCTCGTGAGTAGCTGGAAGCTGTTGCATGTGTTTAATCACACTGTTTTATTTCCTTGAGATGTTCTCCTCTAAGTGTCGTCTACATAATTAGTGAAGAGTCTTGCAGTTTACTTTCTGCGAAGCGAAACAGCGATGTGAACCGAAGGGTTTTTATTAGTCTTCATATTTGTCTCACCGTGTCAGAGTATGTGTTACTGTTTAGAAGATGGGGTGTCTTCCTGATTCCTCTGAATCGAGGCTGATAATAAGCCAAACGAGGTTTTGCTTCTGAAGAGCAGAGTACTGGCTTTGTCAAGTCGTCTTCTCACTAGCCAAGTGTTTTCCTTCTTCCAGCACTTCGTATGCGGTGATGTGTGTATGATTTTCCTGTCATTAAATGTTCCTGTCCAGTTACGCTGTGTGGCCGAAGCGTCCAGAAGTGCTGTGTTACAGAAGAAGATTAACGTGCTTGACTTCTGCTGAAGTAATTAACAAAAAACTGGGCTCATGTCCACTTCAGCTCATGTCTGCTAGGATGGCTTCGTAACACATCCTGACCAAAAAAAAGAGGGTACAGGATGGAGGTACCTCTTCCTAGAGTAAATTCTGGGATGTTGTTGCTTGGCTCTCACGGTGATAGACTTTCAAGTCCTTGTCTTTGTGTTTGAATATTCAGAATAGGAAAAAAAAATAGACATAGTCAAATATTTGACTTTGGAAAGTCCTTACGTTTGATGCTGAGTGGTTTCTGTTTGGCACTATTTTGTGTTAGAATCTTTATGCTACTGACGTTCAAAGGTGACGGCATAGAAAATAAGTGAAAAAGAAGAGTGTCTTTGACTTTTGCCTTGAAAATTTCTTCTGTGAGCTTGAATAGTGACAGGCTTGAGTGCTGTAAGAGCCAGCAGGCCGATTTCAGCCTGGCTCAGCAGGGGCTGCAGCTGGAACGCGCACTTAAGGATGGACACGGTGTCTAACCCGAGTGGAGGAACAACGTTTGGTGCGTTATCACATCAAAGTCTGAGGCACTGGAAGTGGTGGATGGTAGGAAAACACTCACTTCATTTTGAACTACTCGCTGATTAGGCCTGCAGAAGCAATTAGCCACCTTTCTGATTTCTGTTTAGCTATCTGATTGCTGACACAGCATAATTTTTTTTTGCCCAAGGTTTTTCATATCAAAGCAAATTACATGCTAGAGGGTGTGTTTGTTTTGTGAACGTCACTTTTACAGTCAAAACCTTCTACTCTGCTGGATAAATAAGTCAGGTTGTAATTAGGCATGTCTGTCTCACCAAAGCTATGTCAGATTGTAAAGCCATCAGATTAATTAGAGTTTGATTAAAGTGGTAGGAGTATCGCTGTGAGTCTCCTCTGCGCTGTTTCTGTGCTCTGAATGCTGTTCCCTTTGCAGCGTCCAATGGTCCTGCAAAAAGCTGACCAGCAAACTTTTTTTTCAATTTTTTTTTTAATTAAGAATAATTGTTGACCAATTATTCATGAAGGTACTTCTCTGAAAGTGTTTTTTATGTGTTAATGTTAAATAAAAAAAAAGGTTATGGACATTATTCATGTTTTTCATTTTATTTTCAGATTAACTGTAAATAGTGCCAATAAATACCCCGTGTAATTGATAAAATGGGGTAGGGTAATATGGATAATGCAAACTCCAAACGTGCTTATAATGCATGTGAGTACATTAAATAGCTTTACAAATGTGTTTTCCTTGGCCTGCAACCTTTGAAATGAAGCTGGCGTACAGAAAACTTGAAAGGAAAGCTCATGACTGTTTGGAATTCAGTATGAACTAGAGCAAGGACTTAAAAAAAAAATCCAGCACGAGGTATATATTACAATATATATTTGTAACCATTTTACAAAAATCTCGGTTATTCTTTTTCTTCTCTTCGCATGAGCAGCTGTGAGATTTGTGCCATCTCAAATGTTTAAGGAAGGAACAAGACCATTTCCTGTGTTATTTCACATGCTCTTACTCCATGCATTATTTAATTAAACTGACTGGTGTAGAGGACCATCTGCTGTCCAGAACCACCAAGATGACTTCTAGACCTTCTCGTCACTTGGTTTAATTTTCTTCTCGCTGCTCTTCAGGCTATTTCTCCATCCATTTTCACAGACTCTGGGAATCTTCTCTTAGCAGGAGTTTCCTGGGTGCTGGGTCTGAATTTGACTGTGTGACATTTTGTGGTTTGAATTCTGTATTTAAAAACAAGCAAAGCAACCAAACCCACAACTCCCCAACAGCCTCTTCCTGTCCCAAACTCCAGGTGAACCGTTGTCATGAAACAGGGCAAGCAGAAGATGTGGAAATGTGTTTATAAACCAATACACCGTGGTGTGTTTTCCCTGATCGGTGCTTTTCTAGGTTTTTTTTTATTTTAATTTTTTGTAAAACATGATTTTTTTCTCTCTCTCCAGTTCCTCTGAACTTCGTGGATGATTGAGCTTAAATTAAGTATTTCTTACATATGACTTGCAGGAAAGCAAATCTACCGGTCCCAGCTCTGCTGGAGTCCTGCGCTGATGTTGCTGGCTGGCTGTGCTTGCTGGCAAGAGCATCGCTCACGAGTGAGACTGTAACCAGGAAAACGTGTTGTCTACTCTCAAGACAGATTCTCCTTTTGTACCTAAGCCTGCATTCATCACTGAAAATGTGGGATATGTTAAAATCTGAGCTTCTTTCATGTCTGTGAGGGGAAAAATGTCTTTACATTTTAAGTTACTGCCTATTGTGTCTGTCCAAACGTAGGACCTCTTGGTGTGAGGAGAGTCACTGAACTCAGGAAGATCTGCCCTCTGTACAGTTTTAGGAACGCTCGCCTTGGTATTTTTTGGGATGTGCATAAGGGAAAAAAACCTGCTGTAACTTCAGGTTAGCAGACTGTGTAGAAGGCTCCCAGCAGCTGGATGGTCTTTTGATTGTGGCTATTTGAAAGGGAAACGTTAGCAGCGTAGTTTCAGCAGTGTTCACGGGCTGCGGTGAATTTCTTGTAGTATTTTATACCGAATACAGAAAAAGATGTTTGACTCACAGACGTGCAGTAGGAAAGATTCTTGTTTTCCAAAACCAGGGCCCAAGGACATTAATACAATGTGATGATACTGCTTATTGCTGTTGCTTGGAAATGGGTATGTTCTGAGCATCTAAGAACTTGTTTTATTTTAGGGATCAAAAACTGTGCGATGTCAAACGCTGACGTGGTGAGTTTTTACATGATGGTTACAGTAGATTATCAAAGATACTGAAAGTATCTAAATAAATCTAAATAAATCTACTGTGTACAGTAGATTATCAAAGATACTGAAAGTATCTAAATAAATCTAAATAAATCTACTGTGTACAGTAGATTATCAAAGATACTGAAAGTATCTAAATAAATCTAAATAAATCTACTGTGTACAGTAGATTATCAAAGATACTGAAAGAAGCAATGACTTTCAACCAAAAAAAAACCGAAAAAGAAGCAAGTAGATATTCTTTAAGTCTCAGTATGAAATGATAATTAAAATCAACCACCCAGGCAAATGTAACCTTCCTTCATGATGTGTAGGATTCAACCTGTGGCTGGAAGTAAATATGGAAATTTGAAGGAGAATAAACATATCTGAACCGATCATCAGTGGCAGGGTTTAGCGCAAATGAAATTACTGATTTAGATGGTATAGGAGTTGCTTTACCACATGTTGAGAATAAACTGAGAGATAAAAATAAAATACAGTACTTAAAAAGTGAGGCCAGAAGATTTAATCCAGAAGGTTTAAATCTGACAAACGAGTGCCGGATGCCTGGGCTGAGCCGAGGAGCTGTTCCAGCAATACTCCCATATCCCTGAAAAGGCAAATTTGACAAAAAGGCCTGTTGCTCGAGAGGACTGCTTCCAACTGCCAGACTGCTTCCCCACGTAGCCCCCGGAACGGCACCGTGGAGGTTATTTGTACATCAGTGTGCTTCTCTTCTCGCCGTGCCTTGCCTTCTCCACTTCTTTGTTCTGCTGCCAGTGAGCTATTCTGGTTTCCTGCAAACCGAGTTAGCAAGAGCTAATATTAATACTTCAGGTAGCTCACTCCCATCTGTTCTTGCCACAGAATAAACGTTCTGACTAAATGCTGTCAGGATTTCTGAAGCATTCCATCGGAGGGGAAGGATGGTGTCTGAGGTTGGGGTTTAGGGTGCAGTTGCTTTCTCTAAGTTAATGTAAGCTTATGTTTGAAGAGGCAAGGAGATGAAAGACAGAAGATGGCTGTGTAGGGGGGATATATGCACAGATACATACATTATGTATAAAGAAAAAAATCACTCACGTGGATCTTTAAAATAAAGTGTCTAACTGCCTCTAAATCCTTTAGGGTATCCCTGACCCTGAGTTTCCTTCCACCTGTCCTTTCCTGTTCTCTTGTGTTGAACTAACACCAGTGGGGTGGCGGCAATGTTCTTTCAACCTGTGGCTCGTGTAAACGTGACGATGGTTGGAAAGAGGGAGCAGATTACACAGCTGCCTTCCAGCGAGCTGTGTGGTGCTGTGTCCATATACGTGAGAACCTTCTCACAGTGGAGAGGGGGAGCCTGGCACTGGAAGGAGGAGATCTGCATCATTATGTTAGGCTGGGCTGCTGTTTTGTTTTTTTTTTTTAATACAAAATACTTTCTTTGAGAGAAAAATAGAGTGCAAGGGAAATAGATGTAATCCTAAGGTACTTGGTTTTACAAAAACTTGACCGCATACGGGCAGTCCTTCCAGTGGTGACACGTGGAACCTGGCGCGATACAGGTTTTTGGGTGTGACTCATGTGGCATTATGTTTATTGCTGTCATGCTCGCATCGCGTGGTCCAAAAATCTGTCTGGGTCTCCAGTCGCTTCCTCTCGTGATATGAGGCTTCGCCTAATTTCTGTGAGCGTGTTCCTTTCTTCCCCACGTTGCTGCGTGGCTTATGCTCAGGCCCTAACTGCAGTGTTCCTTTGACTTCGGTTTCACTGGTGATGTCGACTCATTCATACGAGTGATTTTTTGGGGGTATTTTTGCCATATCCTAAAATATCTCCGATATGTAAAATCTGATTTTTACACGTTGATCAGTCATGTTACACATACCGTACCCTGCTTCGGAGTGGCCTTGTCCTACTGCACAGAAGCCAAGTTGGGCAGCAGATCCTGTGTGAGGTGGACTGCTCCTGGAGTCCCTCAGTTTCTACCAGGGGATGTGATCTTTCAGAAATATCCTGTCTCCTTGCATTCGACTGCCGTTGCTCTGGTGGCAGCCTGACCACGGCCTGAGGAGATGCTCTTATTTCCTGCCTATAGACAAGGCCAATCTGGTGAACTTTTGATGCTGGCTGTGACATTTTGCTTACAGTTAAAGCATTTTGTAGAGGGGGAAACTGTTGTCTTGACAACTAAACTCCAGCTAATAATAGATAACTAAAGAAACCACAAGTCCAAATATATCGTAATTGAAATGTATTCTTGAGTTTGAGAGCTATCTCAAGGCGGATGTGTTTGTGTTTTAGATCTGTAGCATGAAGAGCTCAGACTTCACTGTGACACAATAGTTTTAGAGTCAGGTACATCGCTATTTTAGATCCTCTTTTTCTGTGGCAGAGTGTGTTTTCTGTACTAGTTCTCAGCAAAGAAGACTTTATTTGCACTGAAATGGCTGTTTCTTACATTTTGGTGAGTTAAAATTTCGAAGGAGCTTTGCAGATTGATTGGGAACCATCATTTCAGTCAATGAACTGTGTGTGCTTCAGGAGCACCCTGGCTTTCACTTGGAGAGCCAAGTAATAGGTTTATTGTTATTTTTATCCTCCACTAGAAGATTCGTAATTTCCTTTTCCTCCCCCACTTACTCTCTTACCCATTTTAAAGTCGTATTTCCAGTATGATTTGTTTTGTGGTTGGGAGTTAATAGGGTGGAAGCAATGGCATGTAATGTGACAGTTGGAAACACTGGAAAAAACGGTTTCTCCTTCATTCGTTTAGTTTTACTATTTAACTTTGGTGTTTTTTGTTTTTTTTTTTTTTTTCCCCGTGGGCTCATTCCAGGTCTCGAGATGAAAGGCACGTACCCAGTCTTCATTGGCTTGCTCTTAGTGCGTAGTGGCAAGTGCTTATTTACTACAGTAATACGAACAATACGTAAACTTATGAAATAGAATATTAGATTTTTATCTGTCTTTGTGGATGAGGGGTAATGGTTTTAAACTGAAAGAGGGAAGATTTAGATAAGGTATTAGGAAGGAGTTCTTCCCTGTGAGGGTGGTGAGGCACTGGCACAGGCTGACCATGGAGGCTGGGGATGCCTCATCCCTGGAAGTGTTCCAGGCCAGGCTGGACGGGGCTCTGAGCAGGCTGGTGTAGTGGAAGGTGCTTCTGCCCATGGCAAGGGGTTGGAACTAGATGGTCTTTAAGGTCCCTTCCAACCCAAAACATTCTCTGATTTTATGATTTCTACACACTCCCCCCGCTTTCTTTTTTTTATTTTCATTTTTTCTTTCCCAGAAGATAGCTCGCCAGCGTTTCTGCTGTTGGTAATACTTCAGAGCAGGGTGTGAATAGACCTCAAAACACAGAATTTAAGTTCTGATCCTCGTTCTGAGGAGGAACAGCAGTTCTGGCTCAGCATTCACAGAATCACAAAATCATCTGGTTAGAAGAGACCTTTAAGATCCTCGAGTCCAACCGTTCTCCCTGCGCTGCCAGGTCCCTGTTCCTCTGGGCATAGGGTGCTTTAGAGGAGGTAGCATGAAGAATTTGTATCAGAAATCACCTGTAAATATCATCTTCGGGCATGGCACAAAAGGAAGAGTCTGAGTTACCTGCAGAACGTTTCTGGAGTGGAGAGAAAAACCTCTTAACAGTGAAGACACCCTCTGTAGTGAGGGCCTCTGTGGGACGGCGTTTTGGAGTGGGAGTTAGTGTAAACGCGTTTGGACAAGCTCACTTGTTGTGGTTCCATCTGTGGGTTTTAAAGATTTTACAGCGGAATCTATTTTTTTCACTATTTGTGAAAGGATGAACACTGTATTTGAAATGACATATGCTGCCAGCAGTACTGCTCTGCTGGAACAGCGAATGATTAGCTCTGAGAGAGACCCTTTTACCACAGGACGCCTTTGTTCACAAATTGTCATCTACCACACCACGCAGGGTGATCTGACACTGTACCTGTGTTTGCCTCAGACCAGAAGCCCCCTTCTCTCGCTTTTCACCCCTCTATGTACAACCCTCCCCATCTGATGTTACACCTGGAGGTATTAGGCTAATACCGGCTGCTGTTGTTTCACACTGTCTGAAGAATGAACGTTGGTATTTTTGACTTCTCAGATGGAGGTGGAGCTCTGTCCTTGCTTTGAACACTGACTGCTGGGCTTAGATGATGTCTTGAGGAATTCTTATGGGAGAGAATCTCTCACATTTGGGTTTAACCAGGACAGAGTTGTATGCTAGCTCTGCCTTTTCCTTGAGCAGCTGTAAAAGTAGGGGTTCAACAGAAGTGAGAGGAACTGTCTCTCTCTGGGAAAGAACGTTACGTCTTTTATTTTTGTATGTACATCTTTGGACTGTCAGAATACACAAGGTCTTAGAGTCTTAATAAAGATAACTGAGTTGTATGGACAAAGAACTGAAGTCTTCTGAGTTATGCTGAATAATTTAGTTCATATGCCTTTATGACTCCTATCAGTTTGAGAGAATACCTTTTCAGATAAAAGGTGGCTGTAACAATAACCTGCACAAAATGCTTTCTCATGGTCTTCAGGAGCAAAAAATGCAAAAAAAAAGCACTGTGTTTAATAAAAAATGGTGTAAAGGAAAAGATATGTGCTCAGATTATAACAGACTGAGCATCTGTAGCTGAGGTTGCCTGTAGCTTTCAGTTAGGTAAACTATTTCAGTTGTTCGCGACTTTCTCAAACGTGAGCCGTTGGAGCTGGAATTTTCCCTGCTGGTTACCTGATTTGATGCTGGAGAGCATTTCAGGTACGATGGATCAGCTGAAGTATTTCTGAGCATGGATTTTGGACAGCGAATGGTCTCTGTGGGAAGGTCTCACCCATTTGCAACAGGGAGGACTCGATGGACCGTTGGTGGCTGACCATTGCTGGAGCCGCACCAGTAGAGCTGTTTGTGGCGCTGTGCTTTCAAGCGGTTGCTGAAAGGGGCTGGATTTGCACTAACCCTCCAAGTGGGGCTAGGAAGGGAGTTGGTGTCAATGCAGATTGTTCCAGCCATCTGTTTGATTGGAGCCCCGCAAGCAGTCGTGGCGGCACAGACGGAGTCGGGGGAGAAGAGGGAGGGTCAGCAGTCCACAGGCTGCGAGCGGAGTGGCCGACTGGGTTGGAAGTCCTTCGAGCAAGCCACTCTCCCTAGAACTGCTTGTTGGAGAAGACCTTAAGATCATCGAGTCCAACCACTGAGTTCCATCTAGCAGAGGTGCTATGTTACGTTTTACTCAGAAGTGCATCTTGTTCAGGAGAATAAACTGTGCTTAAGTGATGATGTCTTGGTAGGTTGAATCTCACTGTCAGCACTTTGGGAGCACACAGGGTATGTGTTCCGTGATCTCAGTCTGCCCCAGATGTAGGTGAATACAGAGCACTTGTTTGTTTGGGGAAAATGCCTCTCCAGGGGTCCCTAAGTCCTGTCTGCATATAAAAAAACCTGCAGGAGGTCGCAGGAGGAATTTATAAGGAAAATAACAAGAAAAAGCTATTTCGAAACAAGGAGCCTCTATAAATGACCCGGTATGGGTCCAGTGTTATAAAAATGGTTGTTTAATTGTGTCAGGAACCGGACTTAGGAGCGACGTGAGGGAGGAGTGATGTGGGTGAATGGGTGGTGTGAAGAATAACTATGGAAAAGTAACTTTCCTTGCTACCATACTGCATCAGAGGAGTGGATGGTGTTTTTCCATAGCTGGCTTAAAAACAGATGAAAGAGCATCCCCTTTGGATGGTGTTGATCTCCATGGTACTGGTCAGTGACTTCAGTGGGGCCGGGCTTCCACGTAGGAGCTTCAGCTGTGGATACACAGCTGCTAACTCTCTTCCTCCTATGCAGTTTGTCAACATTGTGCTGCAGGTTCTTGGGCAGCTGTAGGTGGCCAGCAGGGCTTGAAGACCTGCAGCATGTGGAAATCCCTGGGTTTCTCTTGTTTGACAGAGGAAATGGCTAAGCTAGTGGAATTATTTCACTTTAAGCCATCAGGCTAGATATAGAAACAGGCATTGGTGAGAGCTAGCCCAAGGAAGAAAAAAACCCCCAAACGGTTCACTGTAAAGTTAGTCAGTAACCTGAGCGGTCACTCCCAGTAAGTAACAAGATATGCTGTCACCTAAAAAGTGGAAGAGGATCTGGAATGGCTGGTTAAAGCAGACTTCTGTCCGTCTGTCATGCAGGCTAATGACTAACTGGTCTTTGTTCTTGTGTTTAGTGAGCATGGCCCCATCGAAACGTCAATAAATATTGTTAGGAATATAGACAAGCCATGTGGTTTTGGATGGATCGGGGCCAGTGGCGCGTCTCCATCTTCTGTCGTTGCAAGCGCTCACGGTCTCTCTTCCTGGTGCCAGTTTGCAGTCTGCGCCGGCTGCTCGGTGCGGCTGACGTCGCTCTCTGGGATACTCCACAGTCACCCGTCACGGATAAGAATTACTCAGGTTCCTTCTGCTGTTGTGAAATGTGAGGTGGTAATATATATCTGGAGAGAGGGAGCGTGGAGCTGCTGCGTGGGGTGAAGGACTAGAGAGAAGGAGTCAGTAGAAGGAAAATGAACAGAGTGAGCAGGGAAGAGGCTGGCCAGGAGACTGCTGAGGGTCTGAGGTGGGTGTGGGAGAAACCGATGGAGAAACAAAAAACAGAATACAAGAGCAGTGAATTATGACCAAACCCCCTCAAAATACTATTAAAAACACCCAGAAATGGTGGTGATAAGCTCTGTTGTTTTTTTATTCTTCTTGCTTTCCAAGTCAAGAAACTTTTAATAGCTGAATTTCACCTGCATCCAGCCCGGACTTGAAAACTCCCACCTCTGATGCCTCAAATATAAAATAATAAAGACTCACAAACACATTGACCTGTGGTGCTCTGGACTCCCAGCTGCTTGGGTCTGGGGTGGCTGCTGTAGACCCGCCTTAGTTCTCCAGCACGTTTTGTTCCTTCTGCAGTGAAAAGGGAGAATTAAACTGAAACGGGCTTTCACGGCGGTCAGTGCTATGGCTGTGAAGCAGCAAGTAAAACACCACCCGGAGAGGGGTGTTTTCATTTTGTCCAGCGAGTGCTGGGCGTTTGCCAAACGCAGTGCCAAAGGCAGGAGTCCTGGTGAGAAGGACCACGCTGGGGGAGTCTTCTCCAGCGGTGGGTGTCCTCACAGGCTGCCCCTCCTTTTCTCTGCTTGTGGCTCTCGTCTCGGTTTAAACAGCAGGCTGGAGAGCCCTTCCCTGAGGCTTGTCTGTTCGCTGGTCTTTAAGGTACTTCCCTAAAAAGTAGGTTTGGACTTTGGGACTTGAATTTTGCCGAACACTAATTGTTCTTTGATTGAACGGCGCCGGTCGTTAGTGCAAATGTAATGAGTTAACGTTCTTTGAGGCTAAAAATGAGTGACCGTGGGGGGAGAACAGTCGTCTTTCCCCTGTGTCACGCTGCAGACAGACTGCGACTTCTCTTGTCAGCCTCTGAGGTAACTTAATTAATTGTAGTGGAATTACTCCTGATCTATAATTAAGTGGGAAGGAAATTGAACTGGACAACGTGAGAAGCTCCCCGTGTTGTTGCTTATCATTTTGAGGAGAAATGGCAGAGTTCACAATTCATTACTGCCAGTCTGTCACCTTGAACGAGAAACCCTCCTAACGAAGCCCTGTGAGAAAAGCAGCTCCTAGGTGTGTGGTGCGTAGGTTTCTTATTCTGCAGCTGGTTTCTTAAGCGTTATAATCTTAGATGGATGCAAAAAGCTGAGTTGCAGGGTGGGGTTTTTTTGTTTTTTTGGTTTTTTTCTTTTTAAGACATACTGCGCTAATATCCTGCAGTACCACCACGTACACCTGCAGTTCATCCCTGTGCGATCCTCCCTGGCAGGGAGGTCATACCGAAGCCCTTGTCTGCCTTCTGACTCCTGGATTTCCTTTCTCGTACGGGGAAACAATGTGTCATGTTTGAGTGGAGCTGTTCTAGGTAAAATTCTTCTTTCCATCAGATTTTCTGCAGATGTTTTGCTACTTCTGTAAAGAGTTAGACCTCGAGAACTACCGGTGTGAGGACTTCCATACCAGCGTAGTGAGGTGGTGGTGATGTTAACTGTGGGAAGCAGCAGCCAGTTCTGGTGTCCCTGGTTGGCTACGTGGCCGTTACAGGAACAGTGCTGCTCGGAAAGTGCAAGCCTGTCATTCATGTTTCGAATTAAATAGAAAGAAGCGTCTGGAAGGAAATTACAGATATCTACCATTCCTCAGGGCTTGCGAGGAGCTCGCTGTCGTCAAGTGTACGTCAAAGGTGGTATTTCTGTGATTGCTCGTTTTTTTTGGATGCTCCCTGTGTGTGTTTTACTGTTCTTCTGGGGCATCTGAATTAATTCTCCAAGTTCTTTAAGTTTTGGTTTAGGAGTCATCTTTTTTGATAGCCAATTCTTTTTTTCTGTATCAAGGTAAGTTTTAGTACCTCCTTCTCCCTCACTCGAGAACTCTAATGAAAATAATTTGTCATCTGTGTGAGGAGAGAAAGCGTATTTGGCCAAAGATTAAATGAAGAAGGTAACTTTGAGGATATAGTATGAGTTAGAGCTTGAAGAAAAATAAATACAATCGCATATCCCAAAGTACTTGCTTCGTTCTGTGTGTATTTAGCCTCTTTTTTCTTTTGAATATCCAAAATAGTAAAGTTGCCGCCTTACTAATAGGTCTTCTCAAGATATTAGCAACACCAGATATGAAGTGTCTGGTGGTTTTGATTTTGAAGTTAGTTTATCCTGAACTTCACAGTTACTTTACTGTGCCACGGCTTCTCAAATTGAGCCGCTCTCGCTAGATGCTCTTCGTGATTAAAACAGCAGCACTTTCGTTATCAAATACAGCCTCCGGTATTGACACGCATGGCTTCCTCTTTGCATGTTTTGACTTATCGTAACCGTTTGATGTGTTTTCTAGGTTAAAATACGTGATTTAGTGAAAATGAGATCGTGAGTCTGTAAGTGCGTGGGTAAAAAACATTTCCGGAGTTAAGTTGCTGCTAAATAGATTTGAAATTAGAAATGTGATGCTAAATAAATAGAAATGTGATGCTAAATATGTTTGAAATTAGAAATACTTTTAGTTTGCCGTTCAGTAACTTTAATTTTTGACTTAAAAGTAATCACGATTGCTATATGAAGGAAAGCAAATATCAGTATTAATATTATTATTCTGCTTTAAAAGTCAAAACTTTTTGAGAAAAAATGAAGTTGAGCTTTAAACTGACCCTTGGCTTTAAGTTTTGTTATTTAAAATGATTTTTTAGTGTGTTTTTTTGATTCAAGGACTTTTCCTGGACTGAACGCTATTGAACTCTTTGCTACACTGAAGTGATCTTTTTGCACAAGCTGAAAATAATTATTCCCAATGTAAACCTAGAGAGAATGACTAGTTGCCTGTACGTTATCTCCCATCATCAAAAATATTTTGTTGAAAATTCCCAGAAACTGAGGCAGAAAGGTCAGCTGGAAAGGGTGCATCCGTGCTGGGTGGGAGAGGGGGTGGATTGCATCGGTCTGAAGCATCGTACAGGTACTCTGATTTCCGGTGAACGGGGGATCGTGGATAAGGTCACTGAGGTGGAAACAGGGCTGTGGTTGAAGTATAATAGCGGTCTTATTGAGAGCACAGTTACTGGGAAATGGTGCTTCTCCTTACCTAAAAGCTGGTCCTGCTTTTGGACTTGGATAAAAACATCCCTGTCAGAGTGATGGAAAAACGCTCTGTTTAACAGTTCACTCAATGCAAATTTTAAGCTACAGTTTTCTGGTAATAAAATATATTTTTGGTAGCGTTATGTGCTGTCACAGAGCTGCGTTCCCATATTTTCTGTAGCTGTTACCAAATGTTTGAGACGGAAGGTGGTGAGGGTGCATTAGAGGAAAATAAACTTGTGATGAAATGCCTGCACCGGGTGGTTAGAGTTTTGCTGAAGCTTGGTGGAATCTGGGAAACGTGTGCGTCATGTCTAGCGGTGTGAGAACAAATTTCCAGTTATCCTCAAGGCAGATCCTCAAGGCTGATGTAAACTGTCACAAATCAACTGATGTTAATAGAGATGCGATTGTTTATCTAGCAGAGAATCTGTCCTTCTGTCTGTCGTTTCCCAGAGATGCAGCTGTTGGCTTTGAGCCTTTTTTCTTCAGGAATTCTTGGTGTTTAAAAACTGGTGAATGAGTTCCGGATGAGCCTGTCCTCTCATAAAGCAGCGGTTCTTGCTTTATTTTTACCCTTTCTACAAAAAGGCAACTTTTCTTCCTGTTATTTTCCTGTGGGCTCCCTCAGCATCCTTTGGGGTCACGCTTTGGCTGACTTAGCTCAAGATTCACCTGTGGAAGCTCATCCAGATGACCGTATTTTGGTCCAAGTTTTTTGGACTGTAAATGGCTAATTTTGCGTTCTACCCAATGTCATTTATTGTTAGCTCATTCCTAAGAAATTGTGGAATTATTGCTTTGATACATCCTACTAAACGGCGTTAAACGCATGGGGCAGAGAGAAGTCTCGTATTAGAGCAATTCTCGGTGAACAATTGATTCAGAACAAACCCATCCTTAATGGTAAGTGTCGTTTGAAGATGACCTGTGATTACACGCCACAGTTTTGCTGTCATTTAAGCTAGAGGGGACATGTGTTACTGCCTTGCTCAGTTGATGAGATTGGATGGATGATTGAATGATGAGACTGCGAGCCAGGTCTTTAGCTTGTCAACTCATGCCTAATTCACAGTGACAGTGTGCACGCAAGGCAAGTGTCTGTGTTCGGTCGTATTTAAGCTTCTAGTCACAGCCTTCTCTCTGTGTTAACGCTGAAGATGCTCCAGAACAGACCAGAGGAGAAAAGGATGGCAGTGGGCAGTTTTTGTATACGTCACTTGCTGGGTTTTTCCCCGTTTCCTTCTTTTAGCATTTCCATATAGAAATTATAGATTAAGGAAATGTTACCCGTTCACAAAAATATTTAACTGTCTGGGAAACCAGTCTGTGTTTTTATAAAATATGTTTTCAGTTCACTGCCTGCCTTTGCAATTTCCAAAGCATCTTGAATCTGCTGTCTTCCCTTTTCCTTGGCATTTTCACGTGTTTCTTCTGTTCTTGCCCCTTCTCCCTGACTTGGCTCTCCATCACGCAGACATTTCATCACTGGGAATTGTGTTGGTACCAGTAACAGTTAAAGTAACAGAATCAGTCCTAACTAAATTGCTGGCTAAATCGCAAGTAGTTCCATATACTACAGCTACTGAAAGCTTTGTAGTAATTTACGCTTTAAAATGTTTCCCTGTTTTAGTGTAATGATTTTACTCCTGCTGCTTAGCAGAAGCCTAGTGACAGGAAAAAGAAGAGTAGCTGTCTGGACCTGTTTGTTAAATGAAACTAAAAAAAAATGCAAGATGTTAAATGAACATTAGAGAAGGGAAACATGAAAATGCTGCGACAAGAGGAAAATAATTTTCAAATATTACCAGTAGGCCGAAACAATTCGGATGGAACCATGATCTTCTAGAAGTTGGTATCATTTTAAGATCGATGGTTTGGATTTTTATAAGATGATGGGAAATTCAGATGCAGGTACCAGTGAATCACTTTCCTTCCACGTTTGGGTGGTTTCACAGGTGAAGCTCTCTAAGATGAAGTCACTCAAGAGAAGATACTCCACATAGATACACCTACTTCTTTTCACCGCTGTGACTTGTTTCACTGTACTCTCAGCGACTGTCACTCCCTCCTTGTCACAGGTGCCTGTTGCATCGGTTCACTCGCTGTCTCACACCCAAATGCAGGTGGCTTTCTTAGGGCAGTCAGCGGCAAAGAGATGGTAGGTGTTTTACCTGTGAGGTCTCCTAATGCCATCAAAGAAGTCAGAAATGTAGGTGAATGCTTGAAAACAGTGTAAATCATGTGCCATTATCTGGTTTGGAGTCCTGACAAGTTGAACAGATACCACGTCTGCAGGTGCTCTGTCCTTGTCCCAGGGGAACGAGCGATGTGTGAGCACATGCGATGCAAAGGGCCATCTGAGGACAGACACCTTGCAGTTTTAGTGCTGCTTTAATTCATTAGGCTGGTTCCACGGTCTTATTTTGGAAGACGTACTAGGTGAATAGTGTAGATTATTGGTTCTTTAGATCATTTAGATTTCCTCGAGCTGGATGGGTAAATATGCAGAAGATTTGGGAGGCCACGTAAGCTGTGGTGAACTATTGCGACAAAGCTGACTAAGACATTGGAGCATTGCCTGCTCTGTGCACGTGAAGCTGCCTTGAGATTAGGCACATAAGTGATAAATTTATTCTTACTTTTTTGGTAGACTCGGTATTTTTTCTTCCCTGTCTCCAAGAAGGGGCTGGCTCTGGACTCAACTGTAAATACCTCTTCCTTTTTTCCTTGAAGGGTGGAAGTAGCAACATGTGACACATCACACAGTCTCCATGAAGTGGGTCCCTTCCATGGAGTGCAGTCCTTCAGGAACAGGCTGCTCCAGTGTGGGTCATAAGTCCTGCCAGCAAACCTGCTCCAGTGGGGGCTCCTCTTTACCTGGGTCCACAGGCCCTGCCAAGAGCTTGCTGCAGCGTGGGTTTGTCATGGAGTCACAGCCCCCTTTGGGCATCCAGTTTCTCTGGTGTGGGGTCCCCTGTGGGCTGCAGGTGAATCTGCTCCACCGTGGACCTCCATGGGCTGCAGGGCCCAGCCTGTCTCACCATGGTGTTCACCACAGGCTGCAGGGGAATCTCTGCTCCGGCTCCTGGAGCACCTCCTCCCTCTCCTTCTTCACTGACCACGGTGTCTGCAGAGTTGTTTCTCTCCACAAAGTCTCAGTCCTCTCTCCAGCTGCTGTTGCTGGTTCCACACCTCTCCCATCCCTTAACTACATTATCCCAGAGGTGGTACCACTGTCACTGCTGGGCTTGGCCTTGGCCACTGGTGGATTCTTCTGGAACAGGCTGGCACTGGCTCCATCAGACATGGAGGAAGCTTCTAGGACCTTCTCACAGCAGCCACATGTAGCCCTCCTCTACCAAAACCTTGCCACGCAAACCCAGTAGAGACTTCTAACCAGAGTCAGGCTGTGTCATTGCAGAGTAACTGAAACTGGGAACAGGACCGTAAACTGGATGGAGGAGAGATTCCGTACAAGTCTGTCAGGATACCTTAATTTACGTTGTTTGGGCGTACTTTAACAAGGATGCAGTAATTGGCTCTTTGAAAATCAGTGGTGAGTTGATACCTGTTTTGTATTATATGATATTTGTTTTCTGTGCCTGTATCAAGACAGCACTGGAGTCACTTGTTGCTTTATCGCTGTCCTAAGTGAGCACAATATACCCAGCGTTCTTGAGAGGTGCGGGACGGTTGGGAATTCTCTGTAATCCCTTTAGTGTATTGGTAGATTTGTGAAGCAGGAGGGGCTTCTGCAACCCAAGCATTGCTACTGATGAGCCTTCTGTTTGTAGAGCACCGCGTTGGAAAAGGGCATCTCCAGCACTCGGTATTTTAACAGACCAACCATTAATCCCCCCGAGTTTCAGGTTTGTAAACCACGCTGCACTTCTGCAGGCATTTTCCCTGCCCCGTTCACTGAAGACTTTTTGTGGCAGTTGGGTTAGATGAAGTGCTGCAGCCGTGGTCAGGTGGGCCAGGAGGGGATAGTGTGAGGGTTTGCTCCTCGTTTTCTTTGCAGTGGCAGTGTAGGGCATTCATAAGACTTCGGTTGGAGCCTGTTCAGCCAGGACAAGTTACCAGTCCCTGCAGGTCTGTAATGCAGCCTGCTTTGTCCATCTGTCCATCCCACCCTTATTCCACCATAGTTCCTTGTAGGACTCATTTCCTTGATTGAGAAACAACACGTGCTGTGCCTTCTAATCCCTTAAATCCCTGCTCTCTTTTTGTTTCGTGGATGGCCTTAGCACTGTTTTCTACAGATGCAGTGAAACATCCTGGTGCAGCCTCCCCCCATCAGTCACTCGACAGCTCACTTTTTCCTTTCCAAACAGTGACTCTTGATGGTCCCTCACCGAAACCCTGCGTGGTTGCTGTAATCGGACTCTCCGAGTTCTCGTCAACTCAGGCGTATCAGCGTCTTAAACGCTGTGCATATATGAGATCTACAGACATCTTTTCAAGGGGCTCCGAAGGCTAAGAAACAGCTTTCCAGACAAAGTCAGCAACAAACATTGACTGGGCAGGCCTAGTAGATACAGTAATTGGTCCGACTGCAGGTTGAAAGTTCTACCAGCAAGCCCTGACTCCTGGTATCGAAGGCAAAGGGTGTTTCCTGCTTGGTCTCGCAGCCGAACCTGCTAAGGAACGCGAGATGCGATAGTGAGGTTGTGTTGTGAGGACGGCTTGTGGAACGTGTTTGCCAAGATACGCGGCTGTTTAGGACATTTATATGAAGTGTTTAATTAGTAAATGCTTTTAGCTGAAAACATTTTTGAGTCGTATGGATACATGACAGGTGAAGGCTCTGGTGAAGGAAATGCGATACCAGTTTGCTCTGCAAATGTGTTTCTGAAGCTTTAAAATGTGTCTTGATGGTGAGCCGAGAAGGAAGGTCCTTTATGGGTGCCTGGAACAGCCTCTCCTGTTCTGCACCTTGGCTCTTCCCAGCATCTGCTTGCTCACTGCTGTTTCTTCTTTAGCCCCATTGTTTGAAGAGTTTCTTTTTTCTCCGGTCGTGCTGTAAGCACGTGCTCTGTGGCATGCCCTCTTCTGTTCCTCCATAGCTTCCTACGTGCTCTCCACACGCTCCTCTCACTCCTCTGCTGGGGTATTCTGGTGGCAGCTCCCACTCGTCACAGCTGCTGCCATTTTTCCTACGTACTGCAATAAAAGGCTGGAAAATACCAGTCTCAGGATACCTACGGAGCTTGCACGATCTGGTTTCTTACGTATAACGAATGAGGTTTGAGCTCAAGATGAGAGGTGCGGGCCGCTTCTCCTTGAGGTGAGAATGGAAGAGTTGTCGGAAGCAGAATAGCACGTCCTGTGCGGGCTGGCCCCTGGGAGCGGCTCTAATGCCCTGCTGGCTGACCTGGGTCTCCGATGGGGTCCTGGGCATGGGTGTCCTTTTATTCTGCTTCGGACAATGAACTTGGTCGCTAGTGACTGTGACGTGCTGGCCAGTCATGGAAGCACATCTGGCGCTTGCATTCCGAAAAAGCCACTGTGGTTGGATGGATGCTGGTTCGCCTTGGTCGTACTGCATCTGCATTGTGGTCCAGTATGAAACGTGATCCAGTGCAACTGCTGTTCTGGTGTCTGTAAAGCACAGGACAGACAGTTTTGTTCTCGGGAAGGGAGATGTGCGAGTGCTGGGTTATGTGGAAGTGCCCAGCTCGGGGCTCCTCAGCCCAGCAGAGACACGGAGCTGCTGGAGCGGGGCCAGAGGAGCCCCAGCACTGACCCCAGGGTGGAACCCTCTGCTGGGAGGAGAGGG